>NC_065529.1:48848276-48925536 GCF_006386435.1 Epinephelus moara | reverse complement strand
TTTCAAACGTCCAAAACACATAATTGAAACCACAAAATATCTCCATACTGCTCGTCCGTAGTGATCCAAGTGTCCTGAAGCCCCGACATAAAAAGTTGTTTGGAAAAACGTCATTTGAACTCTGTTTTTAGCCTCATTGTAGCCTGTAGCTCTGACTGCCTCTCTGTGCACCGCGCGCGAGACCAGCCCATGTCTAACAGTCTCGCGCAAGCTCGCACATGTGAGCGCGGTGTACACGGAGGCTGTTAGAGCTGCAGGCTACAATGAGGCTAAAAACAGAGTTTCTTTTTATGTCGGGGTTTCAGGACACTTGGATCACTACGGACGAGCAGTATGGAGATATTTTGTGGTTTTTGGACGTTTGAATCTGGGGCGCCGTCAGCCTCCATTAGGTGGAGTTGTGTTGCTACCTCCTCTCCCCTTGGATCTCCGCAAGGGATGTGAGGACTCTAAAACTTCACCTGAGCCTCCCTCGGCATATGGGTGAGTAGATAATGGCTGTGTGTGAAGCATCCATGTTTTCACTGACATGCATGGAAACTGTCAGAGAAACGTGACTGGTGTTTGGAAGCATACAACTGCAGGGCGATAATGATAGTTTTTTTTACAAAGTCAGTTTGCTTTCTTTCCCTTCCCCCCCTTTTTTTCTGAACCCTGATGTCCTGTTTTTGGGGAAAATGATGATGACGTGTGTTGGTGCTGCAGCAGCGTAAACAGTCACTCACTCAACTCTACCTGCATTTAAAGACAAATCCAGGTGCAGGGATAGACTCACGCACTAACCTCACGTCTCTCTCTACAGTGAAAAAGAAAAAAAAAGCTCAAACCAGGAAGGTCGAAGGTTCAATTGCTGCCTGCGTCATGTGATCTCGCTATATTTCTTGTTATCCATAACAATTGCACAACAGGTGGAATGGAATCTGTAAATCTATGTGTGTGTGTGTGTGTGTGTGATAGACTGTGATCCGTTCACAGTGTTTCTCTGCCTCCTGGCCAATACATGCTGGCTGGCGTGGGCTCCCACTCTCTCTGTGAGGATAAATAGGAATAAGCTGGTTAAACAATGAACTCATTCACCTTCACTGTGTTACAGTGTGAGCTGTTATTGTTTAAGTGCCAGTGCCGTGGATAACACACCACAGAAAGGGCCTGGTGGTGCCAAAGAATGACAGCTTACTCAGCTTCTTCTCGAGTTGGACAATATGAATCAAGTGAGCTGAACAACAGATGAGTATAATCCCTCTCTCCCTCTGTCTCTCCGTCCCTCTCTCCCTCTATCAGAAACACAAAGTTGATCTGTTCTACAAGGTTCGCCACGTGATGATGGAACTCATCGACCTGAGACGGCAGCTGCTGTCTGGTCACCTGACGCAGGACCAGAGCCGAGATGTCAAGAGACACATCACTGTCAGATTGGACTGGGGCAACGAGTGAGGACACACACACACACACACACACACACATGCATACACACACACTGATACGCTTGAACTGAGACATCAAGAAATGTAAAGGAATGCAAAGTTGAGATCAATTTCGATCTTAACAACAGGAGCTTATTAGGGCTGAGTATTATCCTTTACGGTATCAACTGAATTAAGCCAGTACCAGGTGGTAACAAAACCTCTCCAGTCAAACAATACCTGCATTTGATCCTTTTTGTACCCGATAAAAAAAGACTATTTCCTCACAGCCAATCAGCGCAAGCATCCTTCAGTTAATTCTACGTGTGATTGGCTCATGACCACAACAGCTACAACCCATACAGTCTGTGGTGTTCAGTGTGCTGAGATTCCACAAAAACATTTGATAGCATGGTTACGCTACACGTCTGCGGCTGTAGCTGACTAAACAGTCCCAACACAAGGTTCATTTAGTTTCTGGAGCTTTTAATCTATCACACAAATCTTCCTCAGAAGATGAAGTTTGTCCAGTTATCACTGTAGATGTTCAAATTAGAGTTCTCAATGGGCCGAAAAAATTACATCCGTAACTGAACCAACCTGTATGAGCTGAAGCCTGAACTGGGCCCATCCGAGATCATCACGTAACATACTGAGCCTGAGCCCGACCAACCCTGGCCCCCTCCAAAAGCACCAGTCGGCTTCTAATGCCAGGGACACCGGCTGTGTGGCAACGTAAAGCCTCTTTCACACAGAGCGTGATTTTCGCGGCGCCCACCACGGGGTAGGGCGCAGAGCAAGCAGAGAGCAAGGTGCGCAAGACAGGATTTGGGGGAGTACAGGCTCGTTCAGGAGCTACAGCTCCATGGTGACCGCTTCCGGGTCTACGTAAGGCTCTTCTCTGCTATTGGACGCGCCGAGGTGTCGTCACAGCTCGTTGCGGTGAAATTAAAAAAATTTCAGTTTGAGCGCAGGCTGGCAGTGCGCGCCGCTCAGCTCGGCTGCAGAGCGGTGAGCTCTTGCACCGCAGTAGTACATACACAATGAATGGGTTCGTCGGCGGAGGTCTGCGCTTTGCACGCTCTGTGTGAAAAGGGCTTAAGCCACGCACGTCTCCAGCAGCGAATAGACCAGCTCAGTGGATCACTGACTCTCTACACTGTATTTCCCGGCTAGAGAAGCTCCTGCTCCGGCCAGGAGGAAGCACAGAGAGCCCAGCACAAAGCCTGGCTGCTCCCTCTCCTTCTCTCCCTGCCTGCACTTTTCAATATTTCTATATTTAGTTATCAAAAAATATATATGTTTATAATTTCCCACCACAGCCTGAGCCTTACCCGACCCGGCCAATCAGCACACATTTTCAGTCTGAACCCAGTCTGACATGTTGGGCTTTTCCTAGTCTCGCTCACCAGACCTTTCTCAAGAAAAGAAAGGTCTGGCTGGGCCGACTCTCACTTTGAGATTGGAGAAAAAAACGCCCCGGCTGCTTGTATTTCTTTCAACCAATCACAATCGTTCTGGGCGGTGCCATAGCAACGGTGCGCTTGCAAAAATATTGCCGGGGGGAAACAGGTTTTGGTGTAACACGCCCACAAAAATATCACCTACAGGACGCGAACCATGGCAGAAAAATGGCTACATCCCCGCAAGATCAAACACCGCAAAAGTTAGTAAAGGACGTGTTGAAAACTGCTACACAACCGGAGGTGGTAGGGCGGGACTTCAGTGGGTGGCTCGTTCCGCCCAATGAGAGGCTGATCTATGCAGCGAACTTCCGCCCACTCAGACTAGGCTTTTCGCGACCCATCGGGCTCAGGTTGAGATTAAGAACTTTAAAACATAAATTGTGCAATAATATTATAAATACACAGAGAAAGACAGATGCACACACTACACAGTAATAATGTCTTTTGCACCTGTATCCAACTTTCAAAGAAAAGTACTTTTCCGTATTTGTATCTTGCTTTTTAAACCAGCTCATGATGGGTTTGAGTCTTAAAACTTAAATCAATTTAGGATAAAGCATTTGGAGATACGAGATAATATAAACAGTTACTGATCCTCAGCAGAGAACATTTGGTTGTTGAGTAACATTAGTAGTGCAGATAATGAAGTGGGGAAAAAGTGACATGATGTGATTAATAGCAGCAGAGCCTTTGTTAACAGTGTACGTCAGACTGATTATATGAGCGTATATATGAGTAATAGTACTAGCTACATGTTAGTAGTTTTACTGAGTGTGTTCTACTGAGAAAACACATATATCCTCCTCACGGATGTGTCAGTGTGTGAAGATCTGCCCTCTAAATCAGTGCTGCAGACAGCAGATCAGCGCGTTCTCCTCACACCTACACAGGGCAAATAAAAGTATGATTGGAGGCAGGTGGATGAAGCTGTACAGCAGCGGTTGAAAAGGCTCGTGGGAGCTTGTCAGAAGTCTGATGGAAAACAAATGAAAAGGAGAGAAACCGACTTGGAATTGAGTTATTAACACTGGAGATATGAACGGTGGGCGGCACAGGACTGTAACAGGTTATCTGAAGCTCCAACCCACTGTCTGTCTCTGAGGTGATGTGTGTGTGCTCATGAGGAAGATGAGGATGATGAGTATAATAAGACTAGCAGTAATGGTACCAACAGTTGTATTTCAGGGGTGTTTTTCAGTCTTTAATAGCAGTTTTTAGTAGCTAGTATTCGTGTTGCTGCTACAATCATGAGCTCAGATTTTCTGACACAAGTCGTAGCTACATGTTGGTGGTGATATTAATGTGTCCGAGCTGAGGCCGCAGGTTCTTTACACAGATATTGAGACTTGATACTGAGAACTAACTGAGCTAGCAAACATTTTAAGCCACAGGAACTCTAAAAGACAAGCTAACTATGTGCTGCTTATCTCGTCTAGCAGACGACTGATCACTCAGTCTCCAGCCGGTGAGACAAGTGACATATCAGATGAAAGGGCATCAGTGTTAGTTTGTAGTCTGGAAGCTAATTCACACTGAAAAGTAGCTTGACAGGCAAATAAGCTGCACTGCATCCTCTCTGAGGTCCTGCAGGACGCCTGAGAGCAGAATTAGGAAATATTCTTATCACTGCAGAGATATTAGTCATAGAAGTCAGTTCAGTGAATTAAAAAGTAAGCAAATCTTTGATAATTTATCATGAGTCATTTTGTTCAGCAAAAATGTTCAACATGTTCTCAGATGTGAGGATCTGATACTAATACTCTAATAATAAATTTGTCTTGTGTGAATGTAAATTAAAAATCTTAAAGTTTTGGTATGTTAGTTGGACAAAAGAGAAATCAAACTTTATCTGGACATTATGAGCCTGTTACACCTGCTACTGTACTAATACGTGTTTCAGTGTTCCGAACACAAGTGGAGAGTCGAAACACACCGCCGTTCACACCTTTGTATGAAGTTTCTCCAGGAGACCACTTGTGTTCAGATTTTGTAATTACATCCACACCTTTGCTTGCTTCCCACTGGTCACATTAGCGTTTGTGTTTGTACAGCTGGAGATAGGGATGTCCCATAAACTTTATTTGCCCCTGATCCTGATCCAGGCCCTGTAATATACCTGCTGATACAGAGTCCGAGTCTAATTCTTCTATTTACTGAGATAGTTCAGCTGCACAGTGCACATTTCAAGTACTTTTAAGTTAAGCCTATTAAAAATTAATCCAATGTATAGTTGTCAATTGAATAACTCTGGCTAAAGTATAAATTGACAAACCTTCTCTTTCATCTTTGTAGCCATGTCACTGTTTCGAGGGAATTTCTCTGCTTTAAGAGAGTTTTTCCAGTGTCTGTTCTTCGGTGCAGCCTGTCTCTGAGTTACGTGAGATGAACTGTATTCCACTAAATAAATATTTTCATCATCTGAACACTTTTGTGCAGATTAGGCCACATTAATATTTTACTCCTACTCACGGGGCTTTTGTTGCACATGCAGTGGCGTGGTGGGTCTGGTTGTCCTAAGCTCTGCACCGCTGTCTGTCTCTTCTCCGTCTGTGGTAAAACACCACGTACCAAATCAGGTATTCTCATAGAACGGCTCGTATGTTAGAAACATGGTGAGAACATCCCTTAAAATGACTCAAAAGTTCACTCAAAGTTCACACTGTTCCGAACATGCGACTCCAGGGGAAGGTCACAGGCTAAAGTCTGTTTTTTTGTGACCCATCCACCACCCCAATCTGCCCCCATACAAGCACTTGGGATTGCTTGTATGGGGGACTACTCCCTGTTTACTGCTGTCAGCGCATTGGTCGAGTGATTGCAGCCATTCAAAATACGTGGCATATGTATAAAGTTGGGTGCATTGTTTTTAATAGGAAAACATTTGAAACATTAGTGAGAACAGCCTGACCAAATGCAAGAGACACACTGAGCTGTAATGAAAGAGTGCTTATAACTTTGGTAAATAACATGAATAAACATTGCATTTTGCTGTTGGTTATGGTGGGCTGGGTGCATAGTGAAGGAAAGAGTTGTGTTGATCTGCTCCAATGCTGATCTTTGAGGTCAGATCAAGGCATCCCTAGCTGGAGGTATTGCTTTCAGCAGAATTTTACACGTCTCCTTTTCAAATTTTACACATTTTAACACAAATCAATGGAGAACATTATCAAGTTTCAAGTTATTTATTGTCATATGCACAAAAATTGTCGGTAAACAGTTGTTGGCAATAAAAAGCTGCTAAAATAAATGTATTAAAAGAAAAAAGTGCAAGTAAAAATGAGATTCCAAGACATAAAACAGTGCAGAATCAAAACTCCTCAGATGAATCGATAATGAAAAGAACACTTTGAGCTACATGTAACTTCATATCAGACAAATAATGGAAACTTATTCAGTGTTGGTACAGCAAAGATAATCTCAGCATTGTGTGAAAAGAAGAGAGTCACATCTTGGTGAAATATAGTGGATAAAACCTTCAGCTTTCAGTTCTTAAACTTTATCAGCCAGAGAATGATGGAAGGTTTGGTTTGGAACCTTGGTTGAATGAAATTTACTGGCCCCTCTCTGCCCCCAGTGAGACAGAAATAGACTTTTATTTTTTCAATCACAGTTTAAAAAAAAAACATTTTACTCAGAATATTCTGCAGCGCGTCTTTAGGACCAAGGTCACAGGTCTGTGGGTGAAAGATGTGGTTGTTGAGATTGAACAGAAAGTAATCCTCAGGAACAATATCCCCCAAGGCCACATCTAAAATTACTTCAATATACTGTGAGTGAGTGTGTGTGTGTGTGTGTGTGTGTGTGTGTGTGTGTATGTGTGTGGATGGGTTTCTGTTGCTGTATCTATATCAGAAGTAGTGTACACGGTTTGTGAAGGTTATATAAAAAAACACTGACGCTCTCTCTCTTCTCTCCCTGTAGACACCTGGGTCTGGACTTGGTGCCAAGAAAGGAGTTTGAGATGGTGGACGAAGATCAGATAAGCGTGTCGGATCTTTATAAGATGGTGAGAGCTTTATTTAGTGCAGGAGGAACTGTTTACACACTGGATAATGTCAGGGGACTGAGTAATCCCAGCTGAGGTGAAAGTATCTTGTATGAACAGAACTGAAACACCCAGCAATCCAGGATTACATCACCACTATGAGTGCAGTCAAAGATAAACACACACACACACATCACAACTTTGTCCTGGGTCTTAAGATAAGGGTCTTTGCAGACATCTTTGCCAGTGATTTTAAAGTCCAGTCAGAAAGAAATGCACCGTTAAACAAAATGACAGAGAGCTGATTAAAGTAAAACAAATCCATCTCATGGTTAGGGACTGGGTCCTTGGTCCGGAAGTCTATTTGTCTTTGTTTTTTAGGAAAATCCTGCATATCTTTTATTTGCATCATCTCATGGAATACTTTACAAGTTACATTTTAGGGCATGTATTCAGTAATCTGTAGTGGAATAGGTTTTAGAAGTAACAACACACTCAGGAACTTTACATTATTTGTTGTGTCAGTCCAACTAAAACCGGACTTAAAATAATAGATGTAAACATGTTAGTCTGACTGAAATCATACTAAATTGAATTTCTCAAAGTCGGACTAACACTCCCAGATAATGCGATGGGGGGTGGAATTACTCCTGCATGTATACAGTCAATCAGACCCAAACTGGCCGAGGCGCTCTGAGCATGCTCCACAGTTTCCACCCTGGGTTTTGACCTGGAAGTTGAATAGCATTAAATGTGTAAGAGAAGAAGAAGCCGATAACAACATGGAGGAATCTACATCCAGATCCGTGACTTTTTGGACGGACGCAATGTACAGAGCTGCAAAGTTGTCCACCATGTTAGCAGTTAGCTGCTAGCTAACCGTAGCTAACTTGTTTGTCCATTGTTTGGTCTGTGACGTAGTAGGTCAACAGGAAAAAGGTCCAATACTAACAAGCTGAAAGGGGGCATATCTCCACCTATTAGGGGTGAGTCAGTGTACACGTGTTTGAGATCATAAACGGTTATGAAAAATTAGTACACGAACAACGTTTTTTTTCTTTTAGGGGGGGGTTGATACTAATTGTTGACTAACTGTGATACACTGTGAATATGACAAGAAATGGTGTGAGACCAGGTTTGGTAACAGGTCAGTAGCCTACATGCTCTGTTCTATTAAAACGGCGCGGTCGTTAAGGGGGTCGTTCGCCAGTGGGCTATAATGAGTACCGGGCCGTCAAGTCACAGCATCCACGGTGAGAGGACACGGAATTGTTTGCGCTTTTACGCACGGGTCGGTGGTGAAGTGGCGCACATGACTTGTGCTACGGATGGACGGACAGACGAGCCACGTATCTCGGTGCCGCTTAAAAACAGGTAATACATCTGGCTACATCTTTCCCACATCAAATATCCGTGATCGCCTAGACCCGCGTGCATAAAAGTGCACACAATTCTGTGTCCTCTCACCACGGATGCTGTGATTTTATGGCCCAGTACTCACTGTAGCCCACTCTTATAAGACCCAATAATAATAATAATAATAATAATAATAAGTTACTGTGGACCAATATGCCATGCTTTTTAATAAAATTACCAGAGAAGTTCACTGAAAAACAGGTAATGTCAGCCTGAATTACTCGCGTGCGTCCCTGGTGAAAATCGCTGAAATGCATGGGAAATACAGCTTCTACAGGCTCGCCATAGCTTACTGTCAGGACTCAGGGACCAGAATTCAGGATGGCGGACCGTTGGAATGGCGATATTTTGGAGTGGCGGCCTGTAACCGTTGGTTAAATGGCCCGTTCGGTTGGTATTCGGATAACTGGGGCTTTACTGGTATAATGCAGTAGCACCACCCAGCGGTGAAACTCGTGTACACGTTTACACAAAAAAAAATTACCCACTCTAAACGTTCAGTGGCCTAGTGGTAGAGTGTCTGCCCTGAGACGGCCGGGGATCGAACCCACAACCTCCCAGGTTGTGGGTTCGATCCCTGGCCAGGTCATACCAAAGACTATAAAAATGGGACCCATTGCCTCCCTGCTTGGCACTCAGCATCAGGGGTTGGAATTGGGGGGTTAGATCACCACATGATTCCCGAGCGCAGCACCGCCCCCTAAGGGGATGGGTCAAATGCGGAAAACAAATTTCAGGTGTGTGACAATCAGTGGAACTTTAATCTTTAATCTTTGTACACGAACTCACCCCTACCACCTATCGTAACAGAGTTGGACATACTTTGCTCAATGAATTGTTTGTATACTGGGACAAGGACAGTAGTCCAATTAAATGTCCTAGTCGTGCTGTAACTGTAGCTCCACTTCCCTTTCCATGTAAACGTACTGACTGAGAGCTGCCAGCCAAAACTCTATTTATATAAAGAGTATAATCACAGTCCTCCACTATGGGCTTCATCAGGGTACTTCAAAAGTACTTCAGCAAATCAACACCATATAATACTACAGTCTAAGGAATTGAACCCATGACTGTCAAATTACAATCCTGCTCTTGTAATCTGTAATGATTCTGCTCTGTTGTTTATCCTTCCAGGTTGGTTATTTGTGATATTCTGTGACATTTGAGTCCTGCATGAAATGTCAGTAATACAAGCTGGGAACACATGAATGATCTAGAAGAGGGTAACTGTCAGGGACACTTTGCTTTCATCTCTAAATTACTGACATGTGGTGTGTTTGGGCACTAATGTCACTAACTAATGGTGGGATGTTCCCCCCCATATGACAGATGTGGACGTTACTCGAAACATAGGTATATTTCTGTCAATACTTTGTTCCTAATACGTCCTTAGTATAGACGGATCACCTGTGATTCAGTCTGGATCACACTTCCAGGACTGTTTAAGAAATATTGAATGGAGAAAAACTGGAGCTGCTTAATTTAGGTGTGAGTTGCTGCCTTGTGAGAAGTATTCTTGGTTGTTCTTAGTGATACACGACGTTCTGTCTCTTACATCAGTCCTGCTTTAAATAGCTGAGCTGTACCAGTCAAACACTGTAGTCGTGGTGATTCCCCCTTTGTTCTGTTGCCTAGAGACAGATCTGGAGACAGGATGAGGGAAGGAGGAAGAAAGAGAAACAGAGAGATAAAGTTGATCGATGGAAGGATGGAAGGTGAAAAACAGCAAACATCGAGAAAGAGAGGAAAACAAATTTACAAGCATCTATGGAGCATAATGGCCTCTTCAGTTACTTCCAGTATTGTTTCAGACCTGCAGTGTCTTCTTTACAAAAGTGCACGAGAACAAAGTTACAGAAACAAGAGACAGATATGAAATCATGATTCAAATGCTTCCCTTACTTTCAGTAATGGAAACGACTGTTTTCTTGTGTTTCGGTCTCGGTTGTTACATTTGACCAAGAAAAGGTCAAGATGAAGAAAACACAAGATAATATTAAACTTCATTGATCCCTGTGGTGAATTTACATTTCTGCTGCAGCAGCAGAATAAGTTTCAGCCCCGGAGAAAAAAAGACGACTAGAATATAAAGTAAGCAACAAGGAACCTTACAGAATAATACAACAGGAAAACAATAAACACATACATACATACATAAAAAACTTGATTGATTTATAAGAGCATTTATTTGTTGGGAAGATAATCATAATGTTTATTATTTAAAGGAATATTCTTGCTTACTTAAAGGGACAATTCACCACAAATTCCAATACAGATCTTTATCCTCTTACCTGTAGTGCTGTTTATCAGTCTAGATTGTTTTGGTGTGAGTTGCAGAGTGTTGGAGATATCGTCCGTAGAGATGTCTGTCTTCTCATCAATGTAATGGAACTAGATGGCACTCGGTTTATGATGCTCAAGGCATCAAATAAATGAATTTATAAATCTTAATATCTATGTCAATGTCTTTCCAAAACTCATGACACAGTTACTAAAGATCACCCACAGAGCTTGTTGTGAGCAGTTTTTGTGTAGGAACTATTTTCTACCGCGCAGAGGGAAGTGTGCATCTACTCATGGCCAAGAGGCTTGTGACAGTGTGAGATGTAAACATTAATGGTGTCCTCCTCGGCTGAGCTGTGACATTAGCTCCCTCAGTGGTGCTAGGTGAGTTAGCAGAAGATGTACGCTCCTTGCTGTGCAGTGATACAGTTAGGTTTAGGAAAAGAAACCTGGTGGGGACGTACCTGAAAATGACTCAAAGATCACTCAAAGTTCACACGGTTCTGAACACGCATCTCCAGGAGAAAGTTTTGGGGGAAAGTCCACATTTTTGTGGAAACCAACCTGCCTACTTACAAGACAGCACTGGACTGTTGCCTTGTTTACTCCTGTCAGTGTATTGGTCACATGATCACAGCCTTTCAGAATACACAGGATTTGTATGAATTTGGGTGCCTGATTGGAGAGAAGCCAAACATCTCTACAACCAATATCTCCAACATTCTGCAACTCACACCCAGTCTCACTCGGAAGTTGTCCGAATCCAGTACTCGGTCAGTGACTTCCAGCATCAGACACCAGCGAAAAAGTTGTCCTTTAATGTCGGCATGATATGCGGCTGGTCACCATTATTGTTTAACGGCAGCTGACAGCATCAGGGGGAAATGTGGCGGGACAAGAACGAAAGTTAAGGCAGCAGAAGTCCAAGCAGGGGGGGTGGGAGTGGTGTTGGATGGGTCCAACAAACACCAACTTTGACCCAGGAGAGTGGTGTTTGCATCCTGTGAAGTTATAAAGCCAAACCCTGTTCTTTTATCCTAAACCCACCATGTGTTTTATATTGCCTTAAGCCAACTAAGTGCGTTAGTTGTCAAAGGAAAGAAAAATGTCAATTTGCATTTATTTTGAAAGAGACTATGTAAACATTAAATTTCCTGCGAATACAGAAGTGTATTTTGAAAGAAGACAATGCATGTAACAGGCAGAACTTGACAGGGCGTCCCAGACCATCAACAACCAACACACCCAGGGTGCCTTCCAAGTCATATCTGGTCATGGAAAGTCCATGACCAAATGGCGATATGTGACGAGGTCGGAGTGAGAATTTGTTGGCAACCAAAACAATCTAGACTGATAAATAGCACTGCAGGTAAAGGCCCTGACACACCAAGCCCACGGTCGGCCGTCGACCAAAGTCGGGCCGTCGGTGAGCGTCTGTCAGCCTAGTTTTTGCGGTGTGTCCCGCACCGACGGCACTTCGGCGTCAGCAGCTTTTCGGCCAATTCAGCATGTTGAATTGGTGGCAGAGCTTGTCAGTGAGAGAGATCACTCTGATTGGCTGTTCAGGTTTTATTTCCTCGCCCCTGTAGCGAGTGAATCTGCCTGTAGTGAAACCGGGGCTAACCGGTGCTTCCTCCTCAGGCTCCACTTCACTCAGCTGCCCCACAGACCCGCTGCTTCTTCACACTTTAACCTGAATAACAAACCGGAGCTAGCTGGGAGCGGCTAGCGGAGCGTTAGCCGCAGCATGACCGGAGGGAAGCACAGCCAGTTAGCCTCCGCTAGTCTCTGAGCTAGCCCCGGCTCTCCGTTTGGATCCAACCGGAGCACCGAGCCCTGGTTTGTTATTCAGGTTAAAGTGGGAAGAAGCAGCGGGTTTATCGGGCAGCTGAGTGAAGTGGAGCCTGCGGAGGAAACACCGGGACCGTCTGGATGTAATAGTCCGTGGAGGTGCTGCGGTGCTCGGCTGCACAGATAGGAAACCCCTCGGCTGACAGGATGTACCACTCTGTCACTCCACTCTCTCTCACGGGCGCAGAACGTACGTGCTACTTGGCCGTCGGATGTAGTCCGTGTAGTGTGTTCAAATGCAACTGACACAGGGCGACGTGAGGCGACATGAGGTGATGTGAGGCGACGTAGGCGATGCAACAGTTGGCTTTCGTCGCCGCTAGTTCTTTGATGTTGGTTTGGTGTGTCCGCACCTTAAGAGGGTTGATTTTGGGGTTAACTGTCTTTATTTTACATGTATCCAAACATATATAACCAGATTATACTGTACATAAAAGGTGTCAATAGGTGTGGATGTATAACTTCATATAGTGGAAGATGAAATAATGTAGTTACAGCAAAAACATGGAGAACTCCTATAAGGAGCCACAGTATGTACGTAATGTAAATGTGTTGTATTTGCATGAACCAGTTGCCATGAAGGCCGTTCTCATTATATTTTTCTCCGTACGCATCTTAAGGGGCAAAACATTCCTGATTAGTTACCTGGAACAATTCAGAGTTAAGAGGGCGATGAGACAGCGTCTGCAGGCTGGTGTTAATTTTCTGCTCAGGTTGGAATATTTGCAGATGGCTTGCATTTGACAGTCATTACTTCAATTCATCAAACAGGTTTTCACTCCTCGTTCTCTCTCTTCTCATGCAGCCACTCAAGAGATTTACAGAGACAAGTCGGAGTAATGAGTCTCTGGGGCGTTTTCTTCATCTGAGGAGGAGAATGAAGAGAACAGAACAGAGTACAATAGAGGAGGAGAGGAGAGGAGAGGAGAGGAGAGGAGAGGAGAGGAGAGGAGAGGAGAGGAGAGGAGAGCTGGATAAGATCAGAGGAGGAGGGGAAACAAGGAAAAGAGAGGGAAAGGAGGAGAGGAGACTACAGCATGCAAGGATAGTAAATGAAGGAGGGGGGAAAAGGACACAAAGGCAAGAGAGGAGACAAGATGAGAAAATTAGGAAAGGAATAGAGGACAGGAAACAAAAAGAGGAATAAGGAGATGAAAGATGTGAGAAAAGATGAAAGAAGAAAAGACAACTGGAAAGGAAACAAGTAGAGGACAGAAAATATGAACAGGTGAGGAAATGAGGCGAGGAGGTTAGGAGAGGAAGCACAGAGAGAAGGGGAGGCAAGTAATGGGGAGGACACAAAACAAGGAGTTAAGATCAGAAAAGGAAACAGAGAAGAGAGGAAACAAGGAGAGGGTAAAAGATAAGAAGGAAAGGACACAAGAAGAGTAGAGGAAATAAGGAAAGGTAAGGAAATTAGGTGAGGAAACAAGGAGACATGGGGAGGAGAGGAAAGGAGAGGACATGAAGAAAAAAGATGAGAGAGAAAAAGGAGAGGAGAGGAAACAAGCAGAATAGGAGATAAGAAAGAAGGAAAGGAGACAAGTTGAGGAGACAAAATAAGGAAAGGGAAGGAAATTAGGGGAGGAAACATTTACAGAAGGGGAGGGGAGGAAAGGAGAGGACACAGAGAGAGGAAAGGAAATAAGAGAAGACAAGGAGAGGAGAGGAAGAAAAGCAAGGAAACAGAGATAAAATGAGAAGAGAGGAGAGGAAACAAAGAGAGGATAGGAGACAAGTAGAGGAGAGGAAAGAAGGAGAGGAGAGGGCATGATGAACCCTCGATGTAACATTAAGTGTCTCTCTGTCTTCCACAGCATCTGTCCAGCAGACACAGTGTTCAGCAGAGCACCACACAGGTACAGTACAAGATAGTGCAGTAACATCTGTGTAGTTCTGTCACTGTTAAGCACTAAATTTATCTTAATCCTACACTACAGTTTTTAGATGCTGCTGCTCTGCAGGTGCATTTCCATTTTATCAGACTCAGCTACATTTATCTGCTGTACTTAAAGGCTGTGAAGTCCGTACAGAAATCAGTTTACCTATAATGCTTGTTTTGTGGTGGATTTCCAGGGTGACAGTACGCGGCAGCGGCACGGGGAGCCGTGCAGAGTTCCAGTACCGCACCACCTACTGGTCAACCTGAAGAGCTTCACCTACAACAGCATCGGAGAAGACACTGACATATTCTTCTCTCTGTACGACCTGAGAGAGGGCAAGACCATCAGGTAGGAACTTTTTACAATTGACCTATGGCTAAGCCCCACCCTCAATCACAGTGCGTATAGCCATTCCCATACACTGGGACATTCTCTGCCTGGACGTCCATTGAAATGCATTACAGAAAGTCAGTTTCGTTCGGTTTTATGAGCTTTTTCTGAGATTTGAAGTTTAAAAATGGTCAAACGGTGTGCATGGGGTACATGCAACTCTGACACAAGGTATCCTGAGAGGCTGGGCGACCAGGTGTATTTTTTACACTTTAAACCACATCTCAACCGAGAAAAGTGTCTCCTTTGGATAAAGTTGTGTGGTAACGTTAGACCACAACATCAACTCAGTGTGAATAAGATTAACAATGATGTCTACATCTGTTCTAAGGTAAGTCAACATTGTGTTTGAGGCAACATATTGTCACTTTGCTGGAAAGAAATATAAAGTTATCTTTAACATCTCTAGCTAACGTTAGCTAAAGTTAGCCTAACGTTAGCTCCTAGCTGCGTTGTTCATCATGTCACCTTGTTTGCTGGGAGTTCATTAGCCTATTTTGTTCTAGTTTTGTACTTTGGTGATCGTACATCAGTAGCTATGTTTCCATCCAAAAGTGATTCAAATCATTGGGAAATGCGCATTAAAAGAAATACGAATCCTGTGTGTTTGCATTAAATGTACAGAATTTGGTGAAAACTACGAACTCGCGCGAGTTTTCCGCAGAACCGGAAACAGAAGTCTTGCATTCTTCTTCTTCTTCTACGTTTTCTGGCGGTTGGCAACCAGCTTGTAAATGTATTACCGCCTTCCCAACCCGGAGTGTGGATATCACCATGGAGAGAGGTGCGCTACGTCATACTTAATTCGAACATAACTGTTTCCTTCCCCCGTTTTGCGAATCATCATTTTTTCGAATCAACCAAAACCCGGCTAAAGCGAGCGTATTTTAGTTTATGCGAATCAGGGGATTTTAATTTTAATTTTGGCGTTTCCATCATAATTTTCCGATGCAATACTTCTAGATGCGCATCTAATAATTTTCCGATGCAATACTTCTAGATGCGCATCTAAACAGGCTGATGGAAACATGGCTATTGTTAGCTGTTGTCCAAAGCGCTCTAGTTAAGCTAATGTTAACTTCTGGAGCTTAGCTTCATTAACTTATCTGTAATCGCAGAGATAACAAAGGTTGGCAAACGTTATGCTGAATGATTCAGTGTAAATACTGTAGCACCAAACTAACGGAGAGACACTCTTGGTAAAGATGGTAAAAAGGCCGTTATCCTTTTCTCATATTCTGAGCCAAAAACCTTAACTTCAGTGGCACTTTGATGAACCAAAATTTGATTGTTATGTCTCCAAAAATCATCAATTGCCTCTTGCGAAATGCCGTGTACTGTGACACCTGCCATAGCACCTGTCACTGAATGTTGATATTTTGTCTGAGTGAGTGGAGGGGGCGGGGCTTAGGGTTAGGCTTAGCCATAGGTCAATTTCCATAGCTCAACCGACGATACCTTTTTTTTTGTCCACTTGGGGGCAGCAGAAACGAGCTGGGAAAACATGTCATCACCTTTTAAGTTGATTCAGCAAACTTGTTAGCAAACAGCTGCTTATTTCCACATGGAGCAGTTACAGAGCGACATGATGATTCATTAGAGTCTTTGTGTCACCTGATGAATATTAGTCCAATGTTCCCTCTCTTTTAGCTTTGTTTTGTATCTCCACCAACTCCTGAGGGAAATATCTGTCTCTAATGCTCCTCTGTGTTCACTAGCTAGTCTCTAACCATGTCTGTGTCTAAGTGCTGCTGAGCAGGTAGAGTACAGCAGCTTTTGACAGCTTTACCTCAGACACTATAAGAGCCCTGAGTTGATCTAGAGCAGTAAAGTTGCAGCCGGACAGATGAACAATGAGCTGAAACTCACTGAGGCTGTGTAAAGACGAGACAAGCTGCAGATTCAGCTGATTGTTCTCTGGAGGTTCTTAACTACCAGAGACACCCAACACACTGCCACGCTGTGTTCACATTTGTAGCCACTTTAAGTACAATACTGTATACAGTGTGTTCAAGGTTTGTCTTTTTCTGTCGCTGCCCTCTCCCTCTCTCTCACACACACACACACACACCTCACATGATAGTGGCAAGTGGCCACACGGAGCTGTTGTGAATAATACATGACCACACACAGACACACACACACACACACACACACACCACCACCACCACCAGCATAATGACTTGTATCAATTATGCATTAGTGAGTAATCACAATGCTAACAGTTAAGGAATTGCTAATGTCAATAATGAGGTTGATGTAGGTCAACTGTGATGGCATGAGGGTGTGTGTGTGTGTGTGTGTGTGTGTGTATGTGTGTGTGTGTGCCTGTGTGTGTGTTGGATTTTTGTCCCCTTCAGGAAACAGAGGGGCTCAACAAACTCTCCCTCATCTTTTTGTTTCTCTCTGTCTCTTCATCGCAAACCAGCTAGAGGCTCAGTGATGTACTAACACACATGCACACACACACACACACACACACACACACACACACACACTTTTGACCTTGGCAGCCGGTTTTCAATGTCTAGTCTGACTCAGCATTAGAGTCTAATGACAAGACTGCTCCTCTGAGACACTCCGATGGAAGAGGAGAGGGAAGGAGAGAGGGCAGGAGAGAAGGGCGGGCGGGGGGGTAAGAGAGGAAACAGGCGATAAGAGGAAAAGAAGACGAGAGGAAAGCAGAGACCTGACAAGAAAAGGAGGGGAGGAAACAAGAGAGGAGATGAGGAAAGAAAAGTGGGGGAAGAGATAAGACAAGCAGGACAGAGAATGAAACTAGAGGAGAGGAGACAAGAAAAAGGGGAGAGTAAACAAGAGGAGAGGAAGGAGGAAGCAAGGAGACAGGAGGGAAGGAGGAGAGGAAACAGTAGAGGAGGGGAGAATGTAGCAGAGGAGAGGAAACAGGAGACAAGAAAAGGAGAAGAAATACAACAAGAAGGACAGAAAGGGAAACGAGAGAAGAGGAGACAAGAAAATGGGGAAGGAAAACAAGAGAGGGGAGGAAAGAGGAGACGAGGGGATAAAAGAGAGGAGAAGAAAAAAGGTAGAGGTCACAGGGGGTAGGAGAGGAGAGGAAACAAGAGGAGGAAAGAAGGGGGAGAGTAAACAAGAAAAGGAGAAGAAAAAACAAGAAAGAAGAGGAAAGAGAGTAAAAATGTAGGGGGTGTGAGGAGAGGAGAGGATAGGAGAGGAGAGGAGAGGAGAGGAGGCAAGAAAAGGGAGAAGGAAACAAAATAGGGAGCAAACAGGAGAGGAGGGGGAAAATGTAAGAGAGGAGAGGAAACAGGAGACAAGAAAAGGAGGAGAGGAAATACAACAATAAAGACAGGAAAGGAAATGAGAGAAGAGGAGGCAAGAAAATGGGAAAGGAAAACAAGAGAGGGGAGGGGATAAAAGAGAGGAGAAGGAAAAAAAGGGAGAGGTCACAGTGGGGTAGGAGAGGAGAGGAAATGAGGAGGAAAAAATGGGGAGAGTCAACAAGAAAAGGAGAAGAGGAAACAAGAGTTGAGAGTAAAAATGTAGGGGGGGTAAGAGGAGAGGAGAGAAGGAGGCAAGACAAGACGAGGAAGGAAACAAAATAGGAGAGGAAACAGGAGAGGAGGGGGACAATGTAGGAGAGAAAACAAGATAGGGGAGGACACAAAATTGGAGAGGAAGCAGGAGAGGGGGGGAAAAGAAGAAGAGGATAGAAAACAAGAGAGGAAGGAGGAGAGGAGAGCAAGAGAGAGAGAAAAGGAGACAAGAAAAGGAGGAGAGGAGGAACTTATGGCTGACACTAACTTTCTAAATAATCCTCCGGCTATTGAGATTTAACTCACCCATTGAGAGTGTTTGCCCTCAGAGCAGCTCTCCCTCTGAGAATTATTTGTGCAACTAAAATTTTAATCTGTGTGTGTGAGTGTGTGTGTGTGTGTGTGTGTGTGTGTGTGTGTGTGTGTGTGTGTGTGTTTCGGTGTTGCCTCTTGTTCGTCCAGTAAGCACCATGATCCGTGTGGAGTGAGAGGCTGAGATGGAAGCAGAGTTTGGGGATGTGTTTAGGTCTCAGCGGGTGGTTTCTCTCTTTGGTTTCCTTCCCAGAGTCCTCAGTGTGTCTCTGTGGGGACTTCTCACAGGAAGCTAAAACCTTCAACAGATTTCTTCTCTCGTCTCTCCTCTCTGTCGCTGCAGGCACACTGGAGACTCCATATTTCAGGAACCAGCCAACAATAGTCTGAGGAAGCCTTGTGTTTGTTGTTTTTGCTTGTGCAGGAGGAGCAATACTTTTAACGAACCATTTCTGTTAGAATATCTTTCTTTAATTTCATGTGTCTCTCAGATTCATTTTTGACATTTCTGCAAACTGTCTGAGTTAAGGTTTTCCTGTTGCTTGTTTGAATTTGGCTGCAAGTCTTTGGTCAGGCACTGCACACAGAAACACTGTAGTACCGTAAATCTATCTCTAATCTTTTACCAGTGAAAAACAGCACGGTCTCTCTCTGTGTTCTGTAACGGACCTTAAAATCTCATCTCTCCAAGGTGTGTGACTCACAGGACTCTGTTCACCTTCCTCTCACCATAATGTTCCTCTCTTTAGCTTTCCTTTTTTCTTCTTACATGATTTTACAGTGACCACAGGAGTTGTGTTCAGGAGTTGTTGCTCCAGTGAGAGTGTGTTCTCTCTAATACACTGTGTGATTTTCATTTTGTCACTTTAGTTAATAGAGTCAACTGAAAGCCTTAATAATACTTGGTTGGTTGGCCAGTCCACAAAAATTTCCACACCCTTTGGTGGCTGGAGATTTTGCCCCTCTACACATTGTCTAAGACTTTTGGAGTTGTGCACACTGATGTTTTAAATCAATGTTCAAGGAATATCGGTGGGTCTTGAAATATCACTCCTACATGAACAACAAGTGAAGGGAACAGTAGAAATACTAAATACAAATGTAAGTTCAAAGCACAGACTGTATAAAACAAAGATGGAGCTTCCATAACATCACCCACTGGTTTGTGGACTGCCATTTTGATGCCTCGATTTCACCATTTCAGCCGTTACCATCTTGTTTTTTTGAAGCCAGTAACCTGATGTGGATGAGAGGGTGGAGCTGTGAAGGAGAGAGTAGAGCTTAGATCAGGCCCAAAAAATCCAGCCCAACCCCACCCGAGCCTACCTTTAACTGTAATTATGAGCCCAAGCCCGGTTTAAACCAGACATTTTTTTTTAAGGATACGAACATGGACATTGAAGGCTGACTCTCGTCTTTCTTTCTATGGCAAGCCTTCGTCATGTGTCTCTGAAGTGTTGAGGTCCCCGTCTTTTTGCTGTCATATACCAGCATCATGCTGCACTTGGTACATTCGATGAAGCCGACACACAGGTTGTCACCATCGACAACTCACATGTGTGCGGCCAGTGGCGCCATCAAAGGGGGCCCACGGGTTGGGTCGGGTCGGGCAGAGAATCTAAGCTCTCAGTTGTCATGGAGGGTAAATGAGCTACAGAGACCAAAACCAGGCTGTAAACATGTTAATATCTGCTGTAAAGTTGGACATTTTAACATGGGGGTCTATGGGGATTGACTCGCCCTTGGAGCCAGCCTCAAGTGGCCATGAGAGGAACTGCAGTGTTTGGCACTTTGGCATTGTCTTCATTATTCAGCCCAGAGGTTGCTGCTTGGTTTATAGTCCAGTCCAGATTAGGGGCAGTTTAATAGACAGAGCAGGTTGGAGAGCATGTGTAATGGATAACATCAGGGTTGGTGGTTTAAATCCCACAGTCAGGTGGAGAATCTGGGCAGAGAGAGTAATCAAGGCTGATTTATGGTATGAGTGCTCAACACTTTTAAGAGTGTTGTTCAACATTTTTAATTCATGCATCAGCGAAATGTTTCAGTGGTCCCCATGGTAATTTCCTCCTGTGGCGCTGACATGAAAACTATGTACAGTAGGTTAGTAAATGTCTGTTGTCAGTCAGCCTGGTGAAGGCCGTTTGGCCGGTCTCTGTCCTCTCAGCTCTGTACAGATGGCTGCCTCTATGGACAGAGACGTTAAATGCAGGTCAGAGCCAGTGTGGATTTAAAACTACTTCTCCATGGCGACAACAGTAATACTACAAATCACACTACATGACAAAATGTGACAGTGTCTGCGGCATAAAGAAATTCTCCTGGTGCGCGCCATAAATTAAAAGTGTTGCGCGACACTTTTTACTGTCAAAAATATGTCATTCCTGTCAGGTGACACTGATCAAAAGTCCGAGCTCCATGCAGCGGATCTGCTGTGTGGCTGATAGTGGAAGGAGGTGGTCGTGTGGGCGGCTCCCATGTGTGAATTTTAATAACATTTGTGTTTGGACAAATTTCTCTGGATAAATAAAACGTCCAGTCTGACTGTGTGTGTATGTGTGTGTATGTGTGTGAGCTGAGGTTCAACTGCAGTCAGATGTGGTACATTTAGAGGATGTATGGTGGTGGAAATGATTGGTTTACATACATCTCCACAGATTGTGTGTTTGTGCGTGTGTGTGTGTGTGTGTGTGTGTGTGTGTGTGTGTGTGTGTGTGTGTGTGTGCCGTATATGCATGTGATTGAGTGCATCCAAGCATACATCCATCTGCAGTATACATTAGTGTGTGTTTGCATGTGTATGTGTGTATCCATGCGTTAACGCCAGAATCTGTGTGTGTTTGAACACATTTGTGTCAAACAGAACATTTTCTGAATGCATCCACGTTGTTTATTTTTCCTCCTTCATATTGATGTCGACATAAAATTGTGTGAATAATTCATCTCTGGTTGTGTGTGTGTGATTCATTCCTGTGTCTGCATGTGTGTATGTGTGTGTAGGTGAACAGTGAGTGTGTGTGATGTATGTGCATGAGTGTGTGTGCCTGCTGCCACCTGAGGGAAGGTTACAAATTACTTTGGATAGCACATGTGCATATATCTTGTGTGTGTGTGTGTGTGTGTGTGTGTGTGTGTGTGTGTGTGTGTGTGTGTGTGTGTGTGTGTGTGTGTGTGTGTGTGCTCACTTCGACCACAAACTGTCTCTCTCTAACAGGAGCCACGATTGAATGTAAAAACCACTAACTCAATCTTTCTTCGCACCGCCTCCCCCCATGTCTTCCACATACACACACACACATACACACACATACACACTCATACACACTCTCCTACTGTTTGGGGAGAAATACATATTTATTCTCTTTTGTTGTATTTGTTTGTTTGGGCCGCGGTATCTCTGGGGGATTAGAATAAATTGTTTAGTTTAAAGAGTTGGACATAGTGTGTGTTGTGGGGATTTGTCGGCCCTCGCCGCTGTTGTTTGCAGGGAATTGTGCAAACATTAGCAATAACCCGAGAGATGTTTTTTTTATTGTGTGGGAGTAGATACTGAATAATAAAGACATTATTAAGAACTGTTTTCCTATAATGAGATACAGTTTAAGGAAACACATGTGTAAGTCAATCCCACACAAATGATGATCATAATAAACTCAAGTAAGTGGGAAATTCTGTATGTTCAGGTAGTGAGATGTATTAAATGATTTGAACTCCACAGCAGCACTATTGACTTAAAGTTAATGCGAGCAGCAACGGACATTAATTAGTCTAAATGCATCCTACACAGCGTTCACTACCTGTTACAGCAGTTTCACAGCAAAATCATGAAGTATTATAAATAATCACTTTGTAATGTAAAGAGCCAGACCTCTTATACCATCCCAGTGATCCACGATTATTTCCAACATGATGGATTTTATTGAGGCTAGTTCTCCCATGATTTTGTGCCGTGTGTCTGTCAAGTGGAGCAGAAACTTTGTCCAAATTGCAGCACAAACTGTAAACATCTGCAAGATAAATGAAGTCTAAGTTCAACTTCAACCATAGACTTGAGGCCACAGGCTGAGTGCAGAAAATAATCACAGTCGTGCTGATATTCAGTACAACAACACGACCTTGAGTGTGATAATACTGTCATACAACAGTTCTACAGGCACGGTTAATTAATTAACTGTAAGAAGCAGCAGATTATGATAAAAGATATTAAGGAATCATTTGTGTGACTCCAACACAAATAGTTTAGTCAGGACCACCGTAGTCAAAGAAAACTTTATTTCCATTTGCGGTATTATATTTGGGGGTATGGCTCTGTTCTGTCCTCAGACCTATGCAGAAAGCCTAAAGTGGAGAGCACAACTCTCTGCCCTTCCATGCGCCAACATGGAAGTATAAGGCAGAGAGAGCACACCTTCCTGCCCTTCCATGCGCCAACATGGAAGTATAAGGCAGGGAGTGCAGCAGCAGATTACATTGATAAGTCAGACACAACATGAAAAGGAGGAGCTGGGGTGGAGGCAGGTTGCAAAGCAGCTTGAAGAGGAAGCAGCAACAATAGGCAGGCCAGAGCAGTTTAAATAGGGCGCCCTGAATGAGATTCACCAATTGGTTGCATAGAAAGGAATCATGTGATCTATCACCTGACTCCCTTCATCAATCAGCTGATCCATTGGTTGATCAGCTGATGTAGCTGGGATGTGAGCTGAGCTTGACATCGTGTCCTACCTGAACTGACGCTATGCTTAATTTCCACAACTGAGACTGGACTGTTGCCAAGCAAAAGAAAAACATTCCTGAACTCTAGCTCTCTACTCTGTGTAGGTCTGAACATCACCGCAGGCCAGCTACTCTGTATCAGCTCACATTTATCTGTATGTTTCCATTTATAGTGCAACCAGTGAAATAAGAGTCTGTTGACAGTCGTTTTGGTAACATGTATGATCCCACTGAGTTAACAGCTCAGACAGTGTGTTGCGACGTCGGCTGATGTCACATGAGCACACCTGGAGGTTTGCGAGAAATATTCAGGCTTCTTTCCTTCCATTCGTTCTCTTCTGAGGAACATTCATGATTCAAATGTTACTTGTGGAAATATTTTCATCTTTGTGGTGCAAAGTTTGTCACGACGACTGTCAGTGAAGGCTCATAAACGTTTAATGTAATCAACAGTTCAGAAGTCCTCAAACTGTTGATATATATAGATATATAGTTAAACACGGTGGTCCGACCTATCTGACATTTCCGCTGCGCTTATTTCATGCACTGTGTTGCTTTGCTAGCATCTTTGATCAACTAAATCTACAGGCATGAAAGCTAGACAATGTACTGCTGTGGATGGGAGCAGCAGCAAAACATATTTGACAGAGACCCACCCTAAAAAATCAATATCAGTTTGAGTTTAGCTATATTTGGAATATCTGTAGTGCTTTGTCTTACACACTAAGTGATGAAGGCAGCAGTAGACCGGCAACCCACGTGTTTTAAAATGTTTTTATCTGGTGGCTTTGAGATAACGGTCTCAGTTACCTGTCGCAAAAAGGCTGTCTGACAACAAGGTAAGGTGAGGAAAATATTTAATTATAGTGTACACTTAAACTGATTTTTGAACACAGGAGGAACTTTATTTTGGGTGGCTGAAAACTGTTTGAGGTAGAGTTTGCTCAGCACCATTTCATTTGATATATGTGATGCGGGGGTTCTCTAACCAGAAGTTATTGTGATTCAGATTTACATTCGCCGATGTAAATGGCTGTATGTTCAGTACTCACCCGCCGAAGTTAAGCAAAGTGCAGAAACAGAAGATTCCTTGTCCTGTGAAGTGATTTCCACCCACGCACATCCACACGGATTAGCCTAGCGTACTTCATAAGCCGACAGCACGACAGTACCTGAGTGCCGGTTTCACACAAAACATATCATTCAACCTGGAAACTGTAGCAAAATGGTGAAAAAAGGTTTGAGATTAAATGTGCCCTATATCAGCACTCATACTCTTGTCCAATCAAATTACTTGGTGGGCAGTAGTAGGCAGTTCTGTCTGAAATCATGTGATAATTGATAAATAACGTGGTATAAATATCATAGATACATTCTCATGTACAGGTAGAACCATTTATTCTGTTGCCAGATGCAGCCAGGTGGTGTTTAGTTCTCATCAAACAAAGACAAAATCAGCAAATGTCAGTGTATCAGGCTGTGCTGCTCACTCTTTACAGAGTCACTTATGATTGGAGAAATCTTCTAATGTGTCTGAGGCTTAACTGTATTAATGTCAAGCCCACCATTATTGAATAAAAGCATGTCAGCTTAGTCATATTCCCCCTGGATAAATATGGGTTAAAGAACAGAGTCGCTGACACCAGCAGACAATATTTTGCTGTTCCCTGAGGCGAAAAAGGCTGAGACACGCTGCTTTAGAGTTTCCTCACTGCCGGTGCTCTGGGGGGAGAAGAGAAGTAGGCATGAGGAGAAATCAGAGAGAATTTTATCTCTTTCAGAAATCCCCAGAGGAGATTCAGGCAGGGCACCAGGGGTAAATTGCTCGTGGTTTCCTCACCTTGGAGTCGGGCTGAGCGGTACATGCAGATGAGGTCACAGCGATTTCTGAGACTGATATAATCATATTTGATGTTGCAAATTTCTTTATACTTATACCTCCCTCCACATTCACGACATTCTGAAATTGATAACTTGAGAGCTACCTGATAATCAGAATTTTGGGACATAAGATAAAGATTTTATCACAAGCTTGATCTCCAGAGCAGCGAGTGTGTCCAGGCACTAACAGAGACCTTAACACCTTCCACTGTTCCTCTGTAAGTTTCCCCCAGGTCATAAGTAAATTCAGGGATCAGTATCTCACTCACGGAAACTAAACCTTGTTCTTAACTTAAAGACGGTCGTTGTTGTACTTATGTTTTTCAGCGAGAAGTTCATGGTCAGACTGAACAAGAACGGCGGACCGAAGAATCCAGAGAAGGTGGACAGGCTGTGTGCCCTCTTCACGGTAATACACACACACATAAAATGTTAAAGATGTGCTTAAAATGCAGCTGGTTGGTGTAGTTACAGAAGAGTACATCTGAAGAACTGGGAGGAGGAATATAAAAGTGAGGATACATTGCCCCCTATTGCTGTGTTGTAGAATCAGCCTGGAGGATACAGCTTCAGTCACAGTCATAAACCTCAGCAAAACTCCACCAGGAACCAGTCATGACAAACACATTTTCATTACTTTGGTAGCGTGAGGCTTTTTGGATAAAGGTTTGTCTAGTTTGCTTTATGAATGCTCCAGAAATGATATAAAGCTCAGTCAAGTCGGTAGCATTTGAATGAATATATGAATAATGAATACAGCATCTAAAATGCAGGAGACGCTGCAGGTTTGTTTAAGGCTGATTCACAAGGTTAAGCGCATCGATAACAATACAAGAAACAAGGTGAAGAGACATCAGCAAACAAGGCACTCTTTATTAAAAAGCTAGTTGAAGCCTCTGTGGTTTCGGGGTGAAGATGGCGACCATGAACCACAGCATCCTCAGTCAGTCAGTCTCTCTTTCATTCCCTGTCGTCTCTCTACGGAATCTAATAAAGACATAAAACAAATAAAAAATAATAAAAATTTACAAAAGCAAGTAAAACACGACAGTCTCTTTCCTGTTTTTTTTTAAATCACAGTGGATGCTGCTGTCATTTTAGTCTGTTTTGATGCTTGGAGCAAATATTTAAAAAGTGCTGCAGGGACATCTCCAGTCGTGCGTTTCTATATTGTAGGTTTGAATATAAACCTTGATATTTCCTGCACATCATCTCCACCTTCCCTGCCTTCTCCTTTCTTACTGAGATGTGATTAATGTCATTTAACAGAGCCAGAAAACGTCCGTGCTGCATTTGAACCTGTATTTTTAGTTTCTGTGTTGTTTCTGTCTCTTGGACTCTGCAGGACCTGAGCAACAAAGACATGAAGAGAGATCTCTACATCATCTCCCAGGTCATCAGAACAGGTCAGACTGCAGAAAATTTAAATTCCTCCAGGCGTGGAAATAGTTTGGAAGTAACAGAAATTTCAGAAAAGTTTTGATTTTACATTTTTTTGGCTGTTGTTTAAAACACATTTATAAAAATGTCGTTACACAAAATCCTCTGTATTAGCCTACTTATTGAACATCTAGTGCTGCATTGTTGTTGAAACGTCACTAGTATCACATGATTTGCATAAACCAGGCCGACATAGCATCATCACCAAGGCCGCGCCCCCTTTTGAGGTAAAGAAACGCTGTCACATCAGAGGAAAAACAGGAAAATGCTTAAAAGCTGTTGCGTAGAGATAGAGCCAAGGCACATTAGCGCTGGGACACATGCTGCATCTTTAACTGCCTGGAAAACGCAAAGTCAGCCGCTGGGTGCTACTCTTGTGAGACTCTGATCCAACTTTCAAGAGCGCAGAGGAACATTTTGTTGCTAAGCGACCATAACTATCACCATATCATGGCCTGCTTACCTGAAATCCTGAGTGCAGAGCTGATCTTCCTGCAGACGCTGTTTTTTGATTGTGTATTAGGCCTAAAATATTGTCTGGGACTGATGTAAAGCTCTGGGTGGCCCTGAACTAAAATGACCAACTTTGTTTCCATATTTATCTCAGACTGATACTTACAGGAGAAGAGAGAGATATCTATCGGCTGTGACTGGTTGTTCCTTTCAAATGACATGCAAAAGTTGAACTCTGGGTCTGCTGATAAATACTCCGAGTGCCAGACCACACTGGCACAAACTGGACCGTCCGTAAACGCTCTCGGTGCAGCGCAGCACCAATCGGAGTAAATGCGTGATTAACTTAACCGTTTGTTAATTCATGTAGAAACAGAACACTCTGTTTCTTCAGAAAAACAGGGGTCTCATCAGCATCAGGCTGGATCTACAAACACACCCTTTGTTTATCTCAGGGAACAGCTGTTGCACTCTGAAAATAGGCGCGCTGGAACGCTTATGCGTTGAGGCGGCGTCACTCTCACTTTTGAGCGCCTCCTTCGCTTCGACATTGAAACAAATGGATTTGGATAATGTTAGCTCGAGTGGGAGGCTGCTGCAGTGCAGTCATACAGTGACACAACTAAATCTCAGCCTGTAGATCAAACAGTTGGCTTTAACAGGCTGGTTGTTTACAGACACTGATCCTAGTGATACCTGGTGATTCAGTAAAATATACATTATTGGTTGAGTCACCAGGTATTGTGATTCAGATAAGTGATATCCAGCCACTGTGTTGGGTCATGGATCTACTTGTACAGGGGAGGACTTGCTCTATAGGCCCACCCATTTTAAACTGCTTAAATAAAGTCATGGAAATGTGATAAAATATTGTAGAAAAATTCTGGTAAAGTTTTGAAAATTTGTTGGTAAAAGTGCGTGGGAACCCTCTATTCAGTGGGACACAGAAAAATCTGCAACACCAACACAATGTTACACAATCAGCCCTGACTTTGTTAAGTTGAATTTGTTTTTGTTGAGACTGTGAGGGAAGAGTTGAGTTCACGGGTCAAATTTGAGTACTGCCTCTACATTAGACTATGAGTCATCATTTATAAAAGGAGACTAAATCAAATACGACCTGTTATTAAGGCCAAGGTTTCAGCTTTTTAGACTGTTAGATTCCAATTTAGAAACAAGTTTATGTTTGTACGCTGCAGAATGAATGTGGATTCTTGTCTATATTGAATATTTCTCGCTTTATAACACACCACCACACACACTTCCTGTTGCAGGTCGTATGCTGTTGAATGACAGTAAGAAGGGTCCTCCACATGTTCAGTACCGTCGGCCGTACGGCTGTGCTGTCCTGGCCATGAGCGACGTGCTGCAGACCATCTCAGAGCTCAAAGAGGAGAAAGACTTTGTCCTGAAAGTCTACACGTATGTGGCCGTGCACACACACACACACACACACACACACACACACACACACACACACATGTACGCATTATGATTTATTATATGATTACGTTGTTTATAATTCTGTGTCTATCTTGATTTTTTTACTTAACATGATTGTCATGATTTTATAGGTATTAAGAGTATAAGAGTTTCTCCTGGTAGTTTTCCACACAGGAACTGAAGTTTATTTATAACCAGCTTCCTTCTGACTTCTGAAAAACTTTACTTCTAGCCTAATTAACTTTCAGGCTGAAGTTATTCAACACTAAACTGACACACAACACAGTCACCACACCAAAACAGATCTGATACCGTTGCACTACCAGCAGGTACTAACCAGACATTAAAGATTTTCTGGCAGCAAGAACTCACAGAGAAACAGGTTCATAAAATCATAACTCCATTCATTTTATATACACAAGGGTCAGATCTCTAGTTCGTAGCTTTAGAAAGGAGAACTGCAAGTTCACAAGTACGAACTGAGAAGCAAGAAGGAATTCATGATTCATCTCACAAACATCTTCACTGTAAAGGAGACACACGTACACACAGGGCTCTATTTTCCTTTCAGAAGGAGAGCTTTTGTCACAAGCTGAACATTTTAGGGCAGCGAGGAAAAGTAGTTCGGAGTGAAGCTTGTTAAAATGAATGTGATATAAAGAGTTAGAGAGAGAGGATGGCCAAAAGATTAAAGGTCAGTGAGGAGAGTCAATAAAGAGGGTGATGTATCATATTTTTTCATCATCGAGCTGTACCATGAAGAGAGATGAGTGGCTTAGCGAGGTATGTTGAGTCTGAAGTTGGAGTTTTACGTCCTATGAAAGTGGCTGTCTTTTAAAGGGGAACAACACCTAAATTAAGAGTATCTGGATGTGATGTCCATGACCTCTGGTTCAGTCCATATTTGTGAACACGATCTACCCTCTCTCAAAGCCAGAAAACAGAGAGGGTAAGTCTCAAACTTGTGATGTCAGAGGGTATAAAGTCTGGCAAATGGAGGACTGATTTTGTGGACTCACAGAATGTTTGTTTTCTTTCTTCGGGGTGTCCTACACATTCATTCATTCATTTATGGCGGCCCGCCACAGAGCAACATCTGCAGCCACTTATTCATTTTTATTTTTGGAGCTGGATCGTTCATTGCACCACATTCTTGAAGCGGAGAGCAACTCTGGGAACAGACGGAGCAGCAGAACATCAGGCGCAGTGAAAGAGAAACTTAACCTTTTATTGTGCTGGGTCTAAAAGTTTGATTCACTCGCCTCTGCAGCAGCTGCTGCTCTCATTAGGATCGACTGATCAATTATCCAACCAGCCTTTCAAACTAACTATAGTGCTTTCAGCATTTACACCAAATAAGTAATTTTCTTTCAGCATGCTTCCCTCACATTAACTGAATTAATAGGTTTTTTTTAACTGTAATACTTTTTAAAAGGCTAATCTATAAAGGTGGAAGGAGGTGGCATACAGTTTATTATTTCAAATGATGTGCATAGCACACCATTTGACTTGACTCAAGGCGCAGCCGGGTGGAGGAAGGGCTCCGGTTTGGGGACCTCAGAATTGCATCCCTGCTTTTTGCAGATGATGTGGTTCTGTTGGCTCCATCATGCCATGACCCCCAGTATGCATTTTGCGGTCGAGTGGGAAGCAGTTGGGATGAGAGTCAGCACCTCCAAGTCTGAGGCCATGGTTCTCTGTCGGAAACCGGTGGTTTGCCCTCTCCGGGTTGGGGGAGAGTTACTGCCTCAAGCAAGGGAGTTCAAGTATCTTGGGGTCTTGTTCACGAGTGAGGGTAGAATGGAGCGTGAGATGGATTGGCGGGTCGGTGTGGGTTACTTCTGCAGTGATGCTGGCGCTGCAACGGTCCGTCGGGGGGAAGAGGGAGCTGAGCCGGAAGGCAAAGCTTTCAATTTACTGGTCCATCTACGTCCCAACCCTCACCTATGCTCATGAGCTCTGGGTAGTGACCGAAAGAATGAGATCGCGGATACGAGCAGCTGAAATGAGTTTCCTCCGTGGGATGTCTGGGCTCAGCCTTAGAGATAGGGGGAGGAGCACGGAGTAGAGCCGCTGCTCCTTCGCGTCGAAAGGGGTCAGTTGAGGTGGTTCAACATCTGATCAGGATCCTCCTGGGCGCCTCCTGTTAGAGGTGTCCCGGGCACGTCCCACTGGTAGGAGGCCCCGGGGCAGACCCAGAACACACTGGAGGGATTACATATCTCGCCTGGCCTGGGAACACCTCAGGGTCCTCCAGGAGGAGCTGGAAAGTGTTGCTGGGGAGACGGATGTCTGGAGTGCTTTGCTCAGCCTGCTGCCCCCGAGACCCGACCCTGGATAAGCGGATGAAAATGGATGGATGACTTGTTTTATGTGGACATGCAAAGGAAACTGCCGAAGAAAGCCTGGCTTAACAGAGCAAGTTTATAACCACCTTTGTGTTACGTGTTATCTCTGACTGAGGCTTTAGGGTTTGTTGGCCCAGCTCAGATAAAGAGAGCCTGGCTCCGTTGAACTGTCTTTGAGGTACAGCCCTCATATCCTTACATACCACTGACCTTTTCCTTTCTCTCTTCCTTTTTTGGTTTTATTCTTCACCTCATGTAACACTTCACCCTCATATTATTGTGTTCTCACTCTGACATTGTACTATGTAAAGGAGAGGGAGGAGGGAGAGAGTCCCCATGAGCTATAGACAGCCACTTCAGCTGTGTTGTCTCAGAGTCGACTCTGCGGTCTTATAATGCCGTCAGCACATTCCTCTCTCAATCTCACGCACACACACACACACACACTGGGAATCCCCCTAGGCTGAAACTTCTGAAGACTTGCCTGCAGGAGCCTTACAGTGCTCACAGTCAAAACATGATGTAACTGTGCGTGCGTGCATGCGTGCGTGCGTGTGTGCGTGCGTGCGTGCGTGCGTGTGTGCGTGCGTGCGTGCGTGCGTGCGTGCGTGCGTGCGTGTGTGTGTATGTTTGATGCCTCACAGCGACCTTAGCTGAACTCCTGAGGATGGTTCAGGCTCCTGACCTTAGCTGAACTCCTGAGGATGGTTCAGGCTCCTTGGGTGGTTACACATCCTCTCTGACTACCTCGGGCCTCCTGCCTGTGATGTTGATGTGACTGAAAACTGTTTACATGTCAGTGACACCATATCAACTACTGCAGTCTCACCCAGTCGCTCTTCTTCCTTCAGGACGGAGAAGCTGCCGTGTCATCTATGTTGCTTCACATTCCAGCTTGTCCCTCTGTTGCCTTGTGGCTCATATACACTTCATATAAACTGTATGCACTTTGTTGCATTCTCCTCCACATGAGCATGAATCAGCCTTTTAATACTCTTATTTATGTCATATGTTTCAAATAGGATGATCTACTCTAAGACAGTCATGTTCTTAATTGTGCCTTTCCTTGATTTTTATTTCTGTTAAAAACATGAGTGACACAAAATGTTTCTGCTTAATAAGAGCTGAGATTTGTTGTTGTTCTCCAGGTGTAACAATGAGAACGAATGGTACCAGATCCACGAGAACATCATCCGCAAGTCCAGCACTAAATACACAGCTCCTAGCACCAACTACGGTAAGACAGACACGGTGTGTGTGTGTGTGTGTGTGTGTGTGTGTGTGTGTGTGTGTGTGTGTGTGTGTGTGTGTGTGTGTGTGTGATTTTATCAGCCTCTCTTGTTGCCAAGTCTGTGCAGATCTGTAACTGTGTGTATTTTTTTCCTAGTAACAAAAAAGTCACCTTGTTACCTCTGTTAGAGCACATGGCACAGAGGTTTGTTGATTTTAGGAACAAGAAGTGCAACAGTATTTGTGTTACTGCATTATTAAGTGAAAAGGCACTTAATCGACAGCTTTACAAACACTAATAAACGCAGTTAGACACATAAAAACCGAAGTCATAAAGTCAGTCACAAAGCAAACACACATGCCTCCCAGCAGCAGTTTGGAGAGCAGCACACACTCTGACTGACACATGCATGTCAGCACTTGACATCAGCTAGAAAATTGTCTTAATTGGTGTCACTGCAGGGAACTGTCAGCTTCCTCTGCCCTGTGTGTTTTCATGCACTTTGTAAATGTGGTTATTCTCACCTGCGGCTGTGAGCTTATTTCAGAACGGAAATGTATTAACACGTATTGTTCAGGTTATCAAATAATAAAGATGTGCTGTGCTTTGTAGCTCAGGTACTCACTCACAGAGCTGTGATCAGACCCTAAACATCAGGCCCAATCTTATTCTGCATAATGAATGAATATTACATACTTTGAAAAGCATTGTGTTTAATATCACAATGAGAGTTGCATGCATAATATGATATTAATTCCACTACAGAAGAGACTTGATGATCACTAAAATTAGGTGCGGATATGGATATGGATATATCGGTATCGGGTTATCGGCCAGATCAGTTGTTATATATTGGATATCAGCAAAAACTCTCATTTATTACAAGCTAAGGTCAACTTCAGTGTTTTCAGTGTGGTAACAGATATTCATGATACGATCTCCGACATGCACCTTCTCCTACTGAATGTTCAGCACAGCCCAAAAACTGTCATATGCCATATATATTACATAGAGATCAGAATCAGAATCAGAAAACCTTTATAGTCCCTTGCAAGAAGCAATGGAAATCCGTCTTTGACGTGCTCACAAAAGATGGTGAGGGACATCAATAAGGAGGGAGATCAAACGCAGGTTCTCATTAGTACTGGCCGGCCTGAGCTCCAGCAGTCTGCAGCGTGAATACACACGCTGCTCTGGGTGAGTTGCAAGCTGATCTCTGCGTCTCTCAAAACATCCAAATGCAGGGCACACGAGGAAGATCAAGATCGCCCAAGTTGCAAGGTTAATAGTCAACATTCTTATCTTGCATATGACTTGTCAAAAACTTACACAGAACGACATAAAGTGACATAAAGTGACATAAAATCTACGAGCACACGTCTGGAGTCATTTCGAGCAGCGGAGCAACCCCGACCCCCCCCCCCCAACACACTTGAGTATTGTATGACGTTGCTTCTCATTGAGTGGCCAGGGTTGTGATCAGTTGATGGCAACACAGCCCATAACATTACTCATGACATTACGCATACTACAAGGTCTACATAAAAAAATTACAATAAATAGGAAACTTTCGCAAACCTGACCTGATTCAAGCCCAAGGGAATTTTAAAAACATTCCAGCCCAGCTCGGCCCGAACCTAGCAGGTCAGGTCAGGCCCAGTGAGGTTCACGTAGAGAATCAAAGGTCGACTCATTGTGCCTTCAGTTTGAGAAGGAGCTCAGGTCAAAGTTTCAAAACATCAAAGCTATCATCACTTTAAGGCTTCCTGATGCAATAGATAAACCTAAACACACTCAAAGAAAAGCCGGTCTCTGTAGTCATGACAGTAATCACACATGTGTTCAGTGATACAGGAGAAATGTCCTGACTAACTAAGCTGCGAGTGAATTTCTCCATCCATCCCTGCAGGTCTGATCATCTCTCTGCAGCTGCTGAGGGGCGACATGGAGCAGGTCCGCAGGGAGAACCCACTTATCTTCAGCAGGGGGGTGGCCATGACACGCAAGCTGGGCTTCCCTGATGTCATCATGCCAGGTGAGACAGCCACGTGTACTGAAGAGGGGTCCGCCTCAGTTCATTTGTTTGTGGAATGAGAGTCAAGAGGAGAGTCAAGAGATTCCTCAAGAGGAGGAATGTTTCAGTTCAGGAGTAAAGATTTTTTTTGGCTGAGTGGTGAAACATGTTTAAGTCTACAGTTTCAGTCCACTGAATTACTCATTTCGTCTTTATGTACTATCTTGGTTTATGAAATTAACCTTGACAGACACAACTTACTGTACCTGTGAATTTAAATTATACTTAATTAATCCAAATGCTATCAGCTGTTCACAGGCACTAAACAAATAAGAGATAATGAAAAGAGATGCGCTTCAGTAAATCAATCAATCAATCAATCAATCAATTTTATTTATAAAGCCCAATATCACAAATCACAATTTGCCTCACAGGGCTTTACAGCATACGACATCCCTCTGTCCTTATGACCCTCGCAGCGGATAAGGAAAAACTCCCCAAAAAAACCCCTTTAACGGGGAAGAAAAACGGTAGAAACCTCAGGAAGAGCAACTGAGGAGGGATCCCTCTTCCAGGACGGACAGACGAAATGTAAATGTTTCCTCCCTCATAACTAAATATTACAAACAACCTTTAAACTTCCTCAAGTTTGTCTGTGTCACGAGAAACTGTTGTGTGTCACTGTGAAAATATTATATGTGAAATTGTTGTTATTATTATATTGTTTCGAACCAGAATCACTCGCTCTCTGAGAGAAGATTTGTAGTTTTTTGATTGTAACAAAACAGAGCAGACATGTACAATAAGGACAAGACCCTGGAGTTCCAGCAAATTCACAAACAAGCAATATTATTGTAAAGCTGATAGGCTACATGGGTTTTTAAGAAGGCATACATTTAAATTAAAAAAGAAATAGATGTACAGGTTAGATTGTTTTTTTGTTTTGTCTGAAAATGAAAACATGTTTTTCCTGTTTCGGAACTGTGGTTTAGTTTCCTGGTTAGGTTAACGTCCACGTTTCTATTTGGCTGTAACCTGATGAAGACACTCTGAAACATGTCAGCCACGAATAAGGCAAACACGTCTGTGTTTGTGTGTGGATGCTGTGGTGTCTGTGGAACAAGATCACACATTTGGGATGGGCATTTTAAGTAATGTTTATATTTCAGTACTCAAATTAAATACTGAAGAGTACACTCGCAAAAGATACATATATGAAATAAGAATAGGAATCAAAATTGGAACACAACATAATACAAGTGCAATCTATAATTAATTTACTGAACAGCCAGGCTTCAATCAGCCTATTAAAGCATGAATTCAAAGTTAACATAGGAAACTTTCTGTTGCTGCCATTACAAAGGTTAGACACAGCGCTGAAGGACCGCTCTCTTCCTGGTCAGCTCAACATCTGCCCAGTAACAAACTAACATCGATATCAACGGCTCGACCCTGTTGTTAGACCCGTTCATAATTGTTAGGTAATGTTAGCCATGTGATGCTAACAGTTTGGCCCATCACTGTGTCACTGCACAGAGCTCACACTCCCTCACCAGTAGTGTCATGATAAACAGAGAGAGTGACAGCAGGGCAACGGGGTGCTGAGCAAAGGGATACACACTGCACACAGGTCTTCAAGGAAATATGATTTTACCCATTTTGAATGGTAAACAGAAAAGTATAGGTTGGGCTGCAGTTACTCTGTACGTTCAGCAAATACTGACATACAAATTAAGTGCACAAGTAATCGAATAACCACATCAATAGCAATCTAATCTCAGCAATCTCAAACAAGCACCCTCTCCTTTTAAAAAAATATTATTGAATAATAAATTAACACTGCATGCAGCCTCCACCCCTACACCACCTCACCACAAACATGTCAAATATATTTACTCCTCTAGCATGAAAGGATAATGTGACAGCAGCATGACGCTGACAGATCAGACGGTTTCTTAAAGATACATTACTTTATTTTCTGTGTAAGTGCTGATGGTGAATACTTAAAATCATAGAGAGAGAAATCCTCCTCAGAACCAAAGAGATTTACATTTACCCTCAAACTGCCCTCCAAAACAGTCAGACTGCATTGTTATCTACACCTCTCTCACATACATTAACAATGCATGGCACACACACACACACACACACACACACACACACACGTATAGCGTCCCCTCAGGCAGTGATGGAGTGAGCATTTAACTCCCATCTTTAAACATTAATGGTGACATCTCCTCTATAAGGACAAGCTGAGATGATAAATGAATCCACACACGTTAACACAGGTCATTAGTCTTGTGTATGTCAGAGGTATTCAGCTTTAATGTGTGTGTGAGTTGACACGCTGTGTGTGCCTCCATCTGTGTTTGTGGACACTACATACCCAGAATATCCAGCTCTGCGTTGGGTATAAGGTCACGTTTCACTTTTTACAGTCCAACATCACAGTTTAACACAGTTTACGGTGTTTGTCAGACTTATTATGATTTGGATTAAAAAATTAATACATATTTGTTTGTTAATTATTTTGCAATGTCTCCATCCTGCTCCCCAGGTGACATCCGTAACGACCTGTACCTGACCCTGGAGCGAGGGGACTTTGAAAGAGGAGGGAAGAGCGTTCAGAAGAACATTGAAGTCACTGTTTATGTGCTGTACGCTGATGGAGAGATCCTAAAGGTTGGGAAGCTTTGCTGCTACACACCCTCACTACATGTACAGTATATATGAAGCAGTATAATGTAATGTGTATGTTTAATAATAATTACAAGTGAAGGCAATTTCTGAAGAAATTCTGGTGGGAATGCTGAATGTTGAAAAGCTGATGCTGCTGATAAATAAAAAGTGTTGCACTCTCTAATAACACTATCTCTCAGGGTTTTTTCGAGACCAAGGTGGCAAAGGCCTGTGGCGGGGGTCATCTTGAAAGCTGTAGTTTTAGATACGGTCCCCTCCTCTATTAAATATAAAAGGAGGCCCCCACATGCTTGAGCTTTACACTGCTGACTTGTATAATCAGAACAGACATGTCCTGTGATTTTCAGCCTTCTATGATTATATTCACCCTTTACAGCAGGCACATCCTGACGGCTGAGAATATTACTGTCAGGTATTGTCCCCCCTCTATTAAATATGAAAGGAGGCTGAAAATCACAGGACATGTCTGTTCTGATGATACAAGTCAGCAGTCCTTAAATGTGTGTTTTTCTTCTATAATACACATTCTACATCTCGGAGGAGACGTCTTTCCACATATGGACTTCCTTCACCTTTCAAACGGGGCAGAGCTCCGTGGGAAACAGTAGGAGAGACACAGCCCGAGGGGGAACTGAAATCTGACACAATAGCAGAGGGAGAAGCAGGTCCGTGGAGCTGTGGGCCGGACAAAAAAACAATCGTGTCGCACCGAATGCGCACAGCTAAGGCGTCACTTTGGGTTGTGAGCGAGCCAAAAAAAAAAAAAATCAAAGAGCTGCCAGTGGAGGCGGCCCAGGGACAGCGGTAGCAGCATACGTGATACCAAGTGCCATGACTGAACACTGGCCCATAGAAAAGAAATAACTGAGCACCGGCCCAATAAAAAAAATAACTGAGCACCGGCCCAATAAAAAAAATAACTGAACACCGGTCCAATAAAAAAAAAAAACTGAGCACCGGCCCTCGCGGCCCAAACGTCAGACCAGCCCACCGGGTATTGTCCCGGTCCTCCCGATTAGCCACTCCGGGCCTGTTGGCATGTCTGGTGCAGTTCGGTTTACATGCAAAGTAATGTCTCTCTCTGCCTCCTCCTGCAGGACTGCATCAGCCTTGGTTCAGGTGAGCCCAACATGCCGGAGCACCGCTCCTTCGTGCTCTACCACAACAACAGCCCTCGATGGAGCGAGGTGATTAAACTGCCAATTCCCATTGACCGCTTCAGAGGGTCCCACCTGCGCTTTGAGTTCAGACACTGCTCCAGTGAGTAACTACTGCTACTGTAGTATTCACAGTGATGGTAGAGTTTAATGATAACTTTTTATACATAGACTTAATGCAAAGACGTGGCCCATGGCCCAATTATGTCAGTGAAAAGAAGATTAACAATGTGAGATGGATGCAACTCTGCTCGTCTTTTCACGACTTAATTAAGAAATAAATTGGTTCTTTCCATATGATTGTGAAGTTTCTCATAAAGTGAAGTTTCATCTTCACTGGAATAGAACTTACTGACCAAAGACATCTGTGCAAAGAGTCAAGCAATTAAAGCAAATCCAGTAGAAACTTTGCCTCACTCTGAAGTCCCTGTATCTTTCAGTCTCTAACTGTATGTCTTTGTCTCCTGTCACATTTCCACTCACTCTGCAGCAAAAGACAAAGGAGAGAAGAAGCTGTTTGGTTTTTCCTTCACTCCTCTGATGAGGGAGGATGGAACCACTCTTTCAGACGAGAGCCATGAACTCTACGTTTACAAGGTGGGACACAGTTGCAGAGTCAGTGCTGCACTGTTTGCCTCCCTGTTTGCCCCCTTAATGCTTTCTTGTTACTAATCACAGAGCTTTACCACAAAGTGACCTACCACCCTTTTGTCCTTGCAGAGTGTCTTGGGGAAGTGGGTGAAGGTTTTCAGCAATGTTGGAAAGGATGCTTCTTCTGGATATTTATTCTGTGGTGTTAGTGTTATCAAACCACATGACCATACAATTTTCTTGAACAGCTATGAAGTTTACACAAAGTAACATCTGCCCATATCCTTTAAGGGAACACTAGCCTTCTCTTTGACCAGCAAAGTCAGTGACATTTCACTTCCACCAGTTAAACCACCATAATAAGACCATGACAACTGTGTCCAACACACAGCCTTCTGATGTTTGTCTTCTGTTTGTATTTGGAGCAGTTTTTACTAAAGAACTTATTTTGGAGTGTAAGGGCCCTGACAAACCAAGCTGACAGTCAACAGTTGGTCATTGTCAAGCCGTCGGTGAGCATCCGTAGCCCTAGTTTTAGCGCTGTGTTCTGTGCCGTTGGCCCTCGACAGCCCTTATGAGTTGGCATCAGAGACAGTGGAGCCCGTTGGTGAATAAAATCACTGTGATTTGAAGTTTAGCTATGTTGAAAGAACAAAGGATATTTACCTTGTCCAAGCAAATAATGACACAAACAGTTATTTGCTGTTTCTGCTGAAAAGCTCAATGGCTAAAAGAAAAAATTAGAAAACTTATTTTTAACTGACTCTCTCTTGACTTAAGCTGTTTGTTTACTTTCTCTACTTCCATTTCTCTTCTTGTGGTGTTGTTAACGAGCTAGCTGGCTAACTAGCGCCTTGAATCCTTCAAGCTACTAAACTACCACTGCCTGCTAGTATGGAGAGTTATTTCCTCTCACACAGGCACAGATTGTTGTAGTGTTTGTGATGTGTTCAGATGCAACTTTTTGGCCAAGACACAGGCAACGTGAGGAGACGCAACAATCAGCCTCTGTTGCCGCTAGTTTTTTAACGTCAGTTTGGTGTGTCTGGGCGTTAACAATGACACTGCAGATAGATGACCGTGAAGTTTAATGAAATCTCATCTAGTTCTTTCGGCATGCTGTTAAATAGTCAAAATTCAGTATTATTTAAAATGGATATCCTGCAACTACGGCATTAAATGTGGCTTGGGGTAGAGGTTGACTCAATCCTCGGTTTAGCCAATATTGGCCGCTGGGCTAGCTATCAGCTTTACCCTGTTCCAAACTATAAAAATTATATTGACCTTTAAAAATCCACTGACAAATATGTGCAGCTGTACCAAATGTACCGGTTGTGTTTTAGTTTTTGAGATTTGCGAGGTTGCAGGTGTTTCCTGTTGGATTGTTTTTAAGTCTTTGATGGTAAAATGTTCGTCTCTGTCCTCCTCTTCCTTTTGGCTTCTCTTGGCTTCAGTGTGATGAGAACACCACCTTCAGTAACCACGCCCTGTACCTGGGCCTGCCCTGCTGTAAAGAAGACTTCAACAGCTGCCCCAGCATCCCCTCCAGCCTCATCTTCCAGCGCAGTGCCAAGGAGACGTTCTGGATCTCCACACAGCTCTCCTCCACAAAGCTCACTCAGAATGGTACGCAGGTGGTCCAACATTTTTACAAGTCTACTTCCCAGGGACAGCCAGAGTTTGAGTGTGTGTTTTCTGTGTGATTATGTAAACATATGCGTAAAGGTATACTATGCAGGGTTGTCAGTTACTGTTAGAAACATACTTGCTAGCAAAAATGAAAGTAAAAGTCAACGCCTTTTGTTTGGCGTTTCGCCTCACTATATTTGAGTCTTTTCAGCACTGTGTCTCTTGGATGCCTGCTGCTTACACCTTGGCACCTGGTCACTAACTTGTATAAAGCCCTGACCTCATGTGAGTGATGTGGGGATACGTGCCCATAAACATCCCAAACACCAAAAATGAGAAGAAAATAAGAAAAAAGTAGACAGAGGGCAGAGTCTCTGCAGAGAAGTACACCGCCACACACTGAGAGTGGCTCATACGAGATGACTGACAAGGATTTAGAAAAACACTGCACAGTGTATATTTAAACGTGCAACTTAGTGACACAGTGGTATCCTAGTATTTATCATTCAGGGGAATTGTGGTGAGGCTGCAACAAGGAAACCCCACACATTTTATGATTCTATATTTAAGAAGCAAATAAAGCTTTCCTATTCGCCCTACTAGTGTCAGAACCATTTACACACATATGTATTTGATTCAAATGTTTAAATGTTGGCATGACATGTTATACAAGTGCCGATACAATTTAAGTTTATACTGCAGTTTAGCATGGTTTAAACAGCATCTTTGGAACATGGTGTGTGGAAGATGCTGTGAACTCTGCTTGGGTTTAGCTTGTGTTACAACGTATGTGATGAGAACAGACAACAGTGAATTGGAACATCATGTTGGTAATGGACCAGGCGATATGTAAATTGGATAATGGACATGTAAATTTTTACTCAGATAAACTCATTCAGATTTTTTCCTGCCTCCTATGAGCACGCTGAGTCTTCACACAAGTGTTGAACTTAACAGTAGCTGGAGTCAAAACTGAGATACCTTGCAGACTAGGTGGCCGAGGAACTTGGAGCACAGTAAAACTGCCACCACAATTAGTGTGCGTCTTTCTGGTAGTTGACATTCTTGTTGTCTTCCAGTGGATCTCCTGGCCCTGCTGAAGTGGAAGGCCCACCCAGACCGGGTCATGGACATCCTGGGCCGGCTACGACACGTCAGTGGAGAAGAGATAGTCAAGGTGAGATTTAGCTTGACAAAAATCTGTAACAAAGTCTGTAACAAAAATAGCCACATGTTGGAGTAATAGATTCATACTGAGGAAGTTTTCTTAGCCTGAATACTTTAATGGCTCATTTCTATGTTTTGAAAATATTAACATGATAGACACAGTGAATAAACAGTCAGGAGCTGAAACTGTGTGACTGCAGTGTAAGCACATCTCACACACTGAAAACATTTTCTTAGACAGTTTCTCTCCACTAGAGCTACCTCCTTGTGCAGGATGTTCAAAATTATTGAATTATGAAGACAAAGTCAGTAAATCTAAATAGTCAGCGTGTCTAAGATCAACATGTCTACAGCAAACAGGTCTCGGGTTAAATCCCTCATATCTGCTTTTACATGAATTGACCTTTATCAGTCAAACCTGATCACAGCAAAAGTACCTAATGTTTCCAGAGCAAATGCAACTCTATCTGTCTGTATGTGTGACAGTTTCTCCAAGACATTCTGGACACATTGTTCTCCATCTTGGACGACAACACCGACAAATATGGACCACTGGTGTTCCAATCATTGGTAAGTTTGTGTGCAAAAAAACATAACTCAAGACAAAGTTAAGATCTCGCAGTTCTGTAGTTTGTGAGTGAGCCTGAGTTAAACAAGTCTCCCAAGAGCCAACTAGAAGTGGAAATCCTCTTAAAGTCAGTCCAATAACAGACACTGTCAGCTTCAGTCCATTTTCATGTCTGTTATCTGTAAAGCACACTACACATAGAGTCTGACTGACTGATTGGTTATTTACAACATATTGGAACACGGCCTCTAATTGGACAATTTACCTGCAAACAAGTGTCACTCTGAACAATATTAGGTTCAAGTTTGTCTTTATTTTAACTTTGTTGTTACCTCATTTATTGCAGCATCATAGTGAAAGTTACAAACTGAATCTCATACTCGCACGGTGACCATGAAGATATGCTGTTATATTAGAAATATAACATTATTTTAAGTTTCTCTCCAGATACATACATATAAGGCTTCATGTTTCCCATTTGTTTATCATTATTTTAACATCTCCCTCTCTGTGTGCCAGGTGTTCATTATAAACCTCCTCAGGGACAGTAAATATTACCACTTCAGGCCGGTGATGGACACGTATATCCAGAAGCACTTTGCTGGCGCACTGGCTTACAAGTAAGTGTTGTACTATCTATTGTACGATCCAGTGGTCAATGCACTGACAAACTAACCTCTAATACACTCTCTTTAAAGATATGCAAGTATGTGTGTGTCTGAATGTCTGTTTGTGTTTTTGTCGAATACACTGCAGGATACCATTCCTCTGAAATGGCATGCGCTCTCCTTAAATTTAATTTTCTAAATCTGCCAACAGCCCTGATGTTGAAGTTCTTTATCATTCTCTCAAGTAAACTTTTGTTAATGTGGTTTGCATTTTACCAACTGTCTCCGTCTATAATAGAGAAATGGAGGGCTTTTGTTGTTATTTCTGGTTTGTAGTATTTGTGAATTAATGACCACTTCAGTGTGAGTCCAAGAAAAGCCACACTAGTGAGTGTCCATAGCTTAAGTTATGCTCTTGTCAGTGCAGTCAGAACAGAGCTGGTCACAATATCACAGGTCTTGGCTGTGTTATTTAAGCTCTCGCTCACTCTGTTTTTAGATCTTGGCCATGCAACATAATGCTCAAGTGTCTCATGTCACAATTTTTTAACACAGTTAAATGTTCGTTGTGTTTCAGGGAGCTGATCCGCTGTCTGAAGTGGTACATGGACCGCTCTGCTGAGGTGGTCAGACAGGACCACATACAGGAAGCAATGAGGGTAAGAGCCACTGACTGAAGCTGTTAGTTCTTTGATCTCTGTGTGGTGAGTCTGGGCCTCGTCGGAATTCCACTGGATGTGTGTCTGTTGCGGAACAGCTGTGTTGGTCATTCGCTGCGTGCTCCGCCGTCCGTCAACACCCACTGGCTGCGTTTGTGGTGCGGAGCAGTGCAGCTCCGCCGAAAAGCGGGAGTCATGAGGACCCACAAGATCTCGCGAATTCATGTATAATCGCACGATATAACAAGATGTAGTTTCTATAAACAGAACCACAAAACCAGAGGAGCAGTAGGAAGACATCTGGGTGCACCTCCATGATTAACATCTCCTCGTCCATGGTGTCAACAGGGTGAAATGACGTCTGAAAACCTCTGACCTGTTGACTTCAGGCCTGCCTCCGCCCATTATGACATTTTCAAGGTGTAGTGCAGGGAAATATGATCCACCGTGAACACTGTGTATTTTATTTTGTAAATTAACCGGATGTTTTATTTTGTTTCTGTGCACGACTTCCTGCCCCGCACGATCTGCTCTGTGCTGAATCGCTGCGTTGTGCTCCGGCATCCGGCAAAAATAGAAGTCCTGCGTATCTGTTGCAGAGGGCTCCGGAGCGCCGCAGCTGTGACAGAGCTGGAACGCAACACAGCCGCAGACGGTGGAAGCACACACATTGACTAGAATTGAAACGTATTGGCTCCACTGCCGTTCCGGAGCGCAGACGGTGGAATTTGGGCCTTACAGCCCCCCCTCAAAAATGTCCAGTTTGCTCTGATTGGTCAGCATTTCTGGGTCCTCCATATCTCGGCGTTTCTACACCATCATTGCAGCCGCGGAACGACTGTATCGAAGAATAGCAACACTTTTTCCATTAAAAATCACCCTCAAACACAACTGGAAATCTTATAGCAGGAATATGTTCCAAAACTAGGAGAAATTAACAACATCCGTGACCAGTATTACGTTTCCCTGGTGTTAGCATGTAGCTACATGTAGCAGTGTATGTAATATAAACACTTACAGCAGCGTGCTGAGAGCTGATGACCATAAAAATAAATCAGTAATAAGCTGACGTCAACTTGTAGCCAAAGCAGAAAAAAACATTGCAAACAGAGAATTCAGAACCAACTGAAGCCTGAAGTTTTTGCTCACAGGGATTAATTTCACTTACATTTACCTCATTATTTAAAACTTTGGCCACTTTTAATATGAATGTCTGACATTGTAACATTATATATATATATATATACATATATGAAAATTAGGAAGAGCGAAATGGTTCCACATTAAATCATAGTTTATACTGTGTCCATTAATTAGTGTCCCAATGTTTAATACCTTCCCCTGCATTGCACTTTACCTTATATATCCACAGACTGCAGGAAAACTACTTATGAACTCAGTATGAGGAGATGAATTACTCATGTAAATGTCTGCACATTAAATCATAGTTATACTTTTAAAACTTTTAATGCGATTATGTTTTCCATATGTGTTCACTTTTTACAAATATGGTGATTTTATGTTTCATTAAGTAGAGAAAAAAGAGACATTTGTTCCGGCTAAAGACATTTTATAATATTAAAACAGAAATGCTCTAACTTGGGTAATGAATCACTGGTTTTCTCTCCTAGTGTGTTTCCTTTATTCCCTTTGGCTTTCACAAACAAGAAGTTGCAGATATTCTACCCTGCCTCAGTGATTTATCTTCACAGAGTTTTTAAGTGAAAACCAAAGGGCTTTATCAACATCTTTACACCTTGGTAATTCTTCCCACTGAATGTCCTCACGCAGCCTGCAACACAAGGCTGACTCCACCATTTTCACCATTGCATCAGTATTATTGTAGGCAGAGCTCAGAATAGAAGCTGATGTAGAGAATGTACCATTTAACAGCACCTTAAATTATTTATCAGACTCAAACACTCGTCTCAAATGGGTCACACTGTCATGTTAAAGTGGACGGTGTGAATTATTGAGGATAGTTTTGACACATGCTGCAGCTGTGGGCGCAGATCTGAGTTTTTTATCCATATTTTAACAAGTTTGTCTGCGTCCATGTCCGCTGAGTTTTAACTTGTATCTGTTTGTCTCCGTCTTGTACAAACTGTGCTCTTGTTCACCCTTTGAGGAAATTAAAGACAGCTTTATTTAGCTTTAATCTGCTTCAACCAACATTTTTAAATAATCATATGTCAAAGAAAAGCAAAATTAACAATTAGTTAAGTAATTCTACTCATGTTATACTGAGCTCATTAGAACAGAGTGATTATATTCAAATTAAATATTTATGCTTAAGAAAACAATCATATCTACTCTTAAAACATATTGATGATGTAAAGTGAAAACGAATTGTTCATATTTAATTTGCCTCCACGCCGGCAACAATCATGACTGGAGGCATTATTGTTGGGTCGTCCATCCATCCGTCTGTCTGTCCCACTCTTGTGAAAACAATATCTCAAGAACGCCTTGAGGAAATTTCTTTAGACTTGGCACAAACGGCCACTTGAGATCAACTATGAGCTGCTTAGACCTTTATGGCGAAAGGTCAAAGGTCAAGATCACTGTGACCTCACAAATCATTTTTTGGGCCATAACTCAAGAATTCACACGGTAATTTGGACAACATTTCAGATAAATGTCTAACTGGATAAATTGTGGATGTGATAACATTTTATATTAAATGGGTAAAAGGTCAGCTTCACTGTGACATCATAATATTCTGCAAAAACACTTTTCTGTCCATTACTCAGCGTCATATCTCAGGAACAGAAGGGGAGACATTTGGTCAGATACTGAATTGGTGACTCTAATCTTGAAACTGTGCTGATTGTATAGATCTTCTGTGTGTGAAGCATCCATGTTTTCACTGACATAGATGTTTCATGGAGGCTTCGCAGATGTCACACAACCACGAGTCGGTAGTCCTAGTTAAACAAGACTGTTTGTTCAATAAAGTTTGAACAGTGCACACTTAAACCTCTGTCTCTGTTCTAAAATGGGTGTATATTAAAATTTTCAGGTAAATGTTTAAAGGAATATCTCACCTCCATGTTTCATGAAGTGTTTTTCTTCCATGCCTTTACGGTGAATGACGATTATTATTTTTTATTTTTTTTAAAAACGAAAATTCTTGATGAATTGAAATCAGTAGGGTCCACATTGTAACAACAGCAAAACTATATCAGTTCATCAGTTTACAAACGGCTCTCTGCTCCAGCAGAAAATCAGAGCTCTACTTCGCAAACACATGCACTGTCATGAAAAATTACTCTTTAAAACACTTCTGTATGAACAGTGAAGGTGCGCTACTCGTCCATGCATGAGATTGTTTATGTGGTAAGGGTGTTAAATAGTAAGGTATTAGCAAAAATACACATGTTTTGGAAGTATTGAGAATATGACTGGATAAATGAGACTTGGATTATGAGTTGTGTGAGAGTTTGTAAAAGGATGTTTTGATATAGTTTTGCTGTTGTTAAATGTGGACCACACTGACCTCAGTCCATCAAGAAGTTTCTAAGGTTTTTGATTCTTGAATTTTCCAATTCAACGAAACACCAGATGAGTGACTGATATTAAAATGATAATTCGGCAGGTGAAGTATTCCTTGAAAGTTTTTAAGTCTTTCTGGAATGAAATGATGACAATTTGAATAACACAAGTAAAAACGATAAGGAAAGCTCAACATAGAGATGCTTTTATGAAAATAAAATATTTATTTTGTGCTTCCTTGTTTCTGTCTCTCAAAACACACACACACACAAACGTCCATCTTCAGGCTCTGGAGTATCTGTTTAAGTTCATCGTCCAGTCTCGCATCCTTTACTCTCGGGCCACTTGTGGTATGGAGGAGGAGCAGTTTCGCACCAGCATCCAGGAACTGTTTCAGTCGATCCGCTTCGTCCTCAGCCTAGACAGCCGCAACTCAGAGACCCTCATCTTCACACAGGTGAGAAAACACACACACACACACACACACACACACACACACACACACAGACTCCAGACTCTACAGATGTCTACAAAATGCTTTGTTTTTAGGTTTTTGTTCTTCATTGTTTATTTATTTTCTTTAAAGAATCATCTCATGGTAAAGTTGATGTGCTTTCCTTGTTTAAGTAATTTCCTTTTTCACAGCTGAAACTGCCACATGTTGCGTCTCTGTAGTTTAGATGAGACTAATCCAGTGTTTTCTTGTAGTTAAGATGTTTCCATTTCCTGTTAGTTGCTTTAATCTGACTTTTATCTCCTTTATGTACCTTTTTATACCTTGGACCTTTCCTGGCTGCCCTCCCTCACCTTCTCTTTCAATCTCCCACAATTCTTTGCTCCACCCTTTGGGTCCTTAATATGCCTCCTCCCTCCGCACCCACACACCACAGGGCTCCCAGCCTTGTCCAGCCCCAAATCAAGCCCCAGGCCCTGGCGTTGGGCCGGCCGCTCCTTTAGCACTAGCCCCTGCCCTGGGCCAAGCCCAGCCCCCTGCCCCAGGACAGGCTCCTGGCAGCGGGCAGGCCAACTGCACTCAGGCCTGGAGCGCCAACGCTCTGCGGCCGTCTCCACTGTCAGTAAGTAGACGGATGAAAACCAAAACACCCAGTTCCTTGTGTGAAGCCCAGAGTCCTAATTCACCTGTTCAGCGTGTTGTGAGCCTAACGTCACACTATGATCCTGCACAGCCACGACTGCTTTACACAAACACATGTTCCTGACATGATCTGCACTGACTGCTCACTCACACTTATGATACACTGACTGAATGTAAAGATGGACGACGCGTCCCCACTTGCTCCTACTGTACAAAAATGAAGCCTTTTTATAGCTTCAGTATCTAATTAGTACCAAACTTATCAGAACAATGAACACCTGAAGACACAGCAGTGTGATGATAACTACCTGAAATGAAAATTTATCTGACATGTGCTTTGACTTTTTAGTTGGCTCCTGTCCCATCTGCTAACATGAGGGGGCGGGGTTTATGACCTATACTGCAGCCAGCCACCAGGGGGCGATCAAGGCGTTTTGGCTTCACTCTTGGGGAGCTGTCATGTCGTCCATCTTTATAATACAGTCTCTGCTACAAACCAATATCACACATCTCTAACTGTAAGCACACATCTGATTCCTGTCATTTCCTCCCCCCAAAAAAAGTTCTACCTTGTGCCATTACAGTAAAATTCAACACTCTCAGCTCCCAGACTCACATCACACCCTGAAGACTGGCTGCTCATTCACATGTGAAGAATGAATAACAGAAATGGCTTCCTCCTCTCTTCCTGTGAGGCAGTGAGCTGCACTAAAACATCAGAGAGACTAAATTTAAATGTGTACTGGTCACCAGTCCTGCACCAATTAAAAGCTGAAGCTCCCATTAACCCGTTGTGGTCATGAAGATTTATGTTATTTTTATCTTTAGGTGAAGTCATTAAAAAAAAAACCTCAACAATGAGTAATTGATAAGTTGATAAACAGAAATAAAGAGTCAGCAGCTATCTTGATATTTGATTAATCATTTACAACAACAAACCAATTAATTTAATCACAAATCTGACTTCAAACAGATTTTTTTTTCTCTGACATTTTATGGACAAAGTGATTAATCAGCTCATCAATAAAAAGTCAGAAGCCTATTTGATCATGAAAATAATGCCATAATCGAAGAAACAAGTATTGTCACCAGGAATTCATCCAAGAATCACATCAGACAGGTTTGACTGTTAAAGGTTGCAGAGGCCTCAAGTGCAACATTTGGAAATTATGAGGAAAAGGTGATATTTGTTTGTGGAGTTCACCTCATTATCAGCGTGTTTGTGCTGAAACTTGATCCGCATCACTTCCTTGGTGAAGATGAAAACTGCACTGTTAGCTCAAGAAACTAAGATACAAAAAAAACCACGCTGTCTTCAAAGACACTGTCGGTGTTCACCACCTTTCAAACCACCACAGTTACGTTCAGTAATAACCATCGTTCTTCTGCCAGAATCACAAACTGTGCAACACTGAGTCCAGCTGCTGCAAACACAAAACTGAAACCATTTTGTCCAAACACTAAAATCCCCAAAGCTCATCTGCTGCATCGTCCGTATTGTGATGAGTCACTAAAACAAGCAAATGGCTGCTGGAAGTTTTCCCCTCCTCTTGTTTGGTTACAAATTAATATCTTACCGATATTCAAACTTGTGCTTTTTTCCTGAACCTTTTCCTCCTCTTTCTCAGATTTTGTCTTTTTCCTAATCTTTAATCTTGCTGTGATTTCTTATCTACTAATGAATAACGTCCATCTTCCTCGTCTGCTCTACCGTGTGTCTTTCAAATGTCTTAACTGGTGAAGAGCTGTATTGCAAAATGCAGTACTTGTGTTTGAGAATATTGAGACTGTATACTTGGTAGTGGGTGCTTGGCTCGAAGGCAAAAAATAGAGTCTGCAGAGTAAAAAGCTCAGAGAACCCACATAAAGTGCACGTGTATGTGAGATGAGAAGCTTTACTCATCAGGCATTTTGGATTTCAGCTTTTCACTGTGTCCACTAAACTCACCTCTGCTCCTCTTTGTTGTTTTTCAGAATGAAGTCACAGTCACTACACTACAAACACAGAGGCTCACATTATTAACCTTTCTACCCACTGTCTCTTCCCTGCTCTTTGTTTTTCCCAACTTCCACCTCACTCCTCCTCTATAAAAACTCCTCTCATCCTCTCCTCTGACTCGTCTTCCCCAGGCCGCTCTGTTGAACTCGTTCCCAGCCATCTTTGATGAGCTGCTGCAGATGTTCACGGTGCAGGAAGTGGCAGAGTTTGTGCGCGGCACTCTGGGCAGCATGCCGTCCACGGTGCACATCGGACAGTCCATGGATGTGGTCAAACTGCAGTCTATAGCCCGGACAGTGGACAGCAGGCTCTTCTCTTTCCCAGGTAAAGGTTTTAGTTAGAACACACACACACGTCATTATCTGTCCTCTGATTTATACTTCTCTACAAAAGACTAGCGCGTATGTTACGGAATAAAGTGCACTATACAGTTCTGCTGGTGTTAAACATTGTGAATGAAAATTTTATGATGGGCTGATGTGTGAGAACCCTATACATATATATAAAGTCATTTTAAGGCCATACTGATCATTCTAATGGTGGCACGGTTGTGCAGTGGTTAGCATTATCGCCTCACAGTAAGAGGGTTCCTGGTTTAAATCCTTGACTATCATCAGTGTTGTGAGCACTGATGATAGTCACTGATAGACTCAAACGGTTGCTGGTATCGCCTCTGCCGTCCTTTCTTGGTTGTCCGTTGTACTGACGCACCCAAGACAAACTTTTTGTTGCCATAAGTAGGCGCAGCTTCACAGCAGCCTGAAGACTTTCCATCCAAAACTCTGCCATGTCAACCAGCTGACAGGCTGTAACTGACTTGACCAGCTGACTTTGCTACAAGCTGATTGGCTGTTGAGACAGGTGACATGCCTTATGTTCTAAAATCAGCCAATGGTGACTTGACTAGCTGAGTTACAGACGGCACCATCAGCCTGAGTCGAGCTGAGATGGGACAGTTCACACCGCCAAAACTTTTCCCTGCAGCGTTCTGTTTCGTCTTGAATCTTTGGTCTGACCAGGACTTTTCATTAACTAGATACTAATAAATGTCTTCATATGTGTGTGTGTGTGTGTGTGTGTGTGTGTGTGTGTGTGTGTGTGTGTGTGTGTGTGCGCGTGCCCTCAGAGTCTCGAAGGATCCTTCTTCCTGTTGTCCTCCATCACATCCACCTCCATCTGCGGCAGCAGAAAGAGCTGCTCATCTGCTCTGGAATACTCAGCTCTATATTCTCTATCATCAAGAGCAGCTCACTGGTAACACACACACACACACACACACACACATATACATATACAGTATATACCAATAAAACACTGTGCACAGTGTGGTCTAACGTGGGAGTTCTCAGTCAGCTGTCACCCTGCGATGAATTCATATTCATTATCAGTAAAGGAATCCCAGAAAAAAGGGACCCATGTTTATCAATTTAAAGTAAGTGTGATGTGACGTTTGATGTTCATCCTGATCTTGGCATTCGTACAATACTTTGTCAGATGGGTTCTTCCTCCACAGAGCATGAATGTCGCAGCAATAATCCTGTTTTATATGAGTGGAAAACTTATTGTTTACATCAGTTCAGTTGTTGCAGAGACATCAGGCTCTCTTTTGTTCTTCTCTGGTTCCGTTGCTTTGGTCTGAATTTAAAATAACCACGTCCATTTGAATTTAACAGATGGAAAATAAAAAAAGAGCAGAGAAATAAATGTGGCATCAGGGGGAAAAAGTCCCTTGAAACACTTCCTCTTTTTTTTTTAAATACAAACCTATTTATTTATTGAACTATGTTGACTCATTTGTACATATGCATGTATTTTTATAATTATATATTTATTGCCTCATTCATTTATTTCAGGATTTATTTCATAGTCGTATTTGTTTATTTATTTATTTAAAATGAACTTAAATGGCACCCCATAGTCTTTTTTTTTCTCCTATGATTTTGAGAAGTTTGAACGTTGTCATTGTGTCATATTCTCACATCTTGGTGGCATCCAAAGGCATTAGTGGGACATTTGTAGGAAGAAAATTAGGTTCTCCCCAGTGTATCAGCAGACATGCATCATCAGGAGAGGCAAAAAGGCAAATGTTGGGGCCCCCCAAAAATAACTGGTGAAAGGGCCCCTGGTGGCCCCACATATTAGCATTTGACATTTTCACTCCAGCAACCGTAGCACAGAGTATCAAGTCAAAGAAAGTGTGTATTCTGTAGTTTAGGCTATTTGTCCCTGAATAAATGCTACAGCTCATAAAGACCCAAGCCAAGTTCTTGTGTCTTGCTCGTCACCTGCTGATTAAAGTGAAGAGGGTTGGCACTGAGGTTAGTTGGGGTTTGCATGGTCCACACAGAGTCTGGGATCATCACTGTATATCTGAGATCTGTGAATACCAACATCGTGACACACCATGAAAAAAATAGAAGTTTCACTGAAGCTCTCTGTTCACTTCTGCTTTTCTTCCCACTTCTCCTTTTTTTCTCTCTGCTTTCCATCGCCTCATGGTTCCTCTCTCTATCCTTCCCCCACTCCCCTTTTCCTCTCAACTCTTCCTCCAGGACACGTCAGTGCAGGAGGAGGTGGAGATGATGGTAGAGTCCCTGTTGGACGTCCTCCTGCAGACCCTGCTGTCAATCATGAGCAAGAGCCAATCGCAGGAGGCGGTAAGGGGTCAACGCTGTCCGCAGTGCACCGCGGAGATCACTGTTAGTAACTAACAATACGACTACTACGACTTCACCTCCCACTGCGCTCCTCCATCCACCTCTCTGTCCTTCGTAGGGCTGGGCAGTAATTTAATATTAGTGTTTAATGTCTTTTAAATATTATCATAATGTTACAGAGTCCTCGCTCCTTGAAATCACCAAAATATCTGAGAAGTGATTTTGTTTGACTCACTGGGATCAATACTTTGATCAGTACAGTTAATAATGTGATAATTATCACTATCAGTATTCATGCTATCTATATTGCCCTCCCCTAATCAGTCCATTAATCCATCCTGTCACTGACCCATGTGTCCACCAGCTGTTCACATCTTTTGTTATCTCTTCATTGAACATCACTCTTCATCCTCTTCCTCCTCTCTGTTTGCATGCTTGCATGGCTCAACAGTTCTGAAATTCTCATTTTGCTCCAGTTTGCATTCTGTTTTTATTAAATGTATTTCTGGAGAAGGAACAGTACGTCTCTTAGTTAGACTGTAGAGGTGTCATGTAAATGTGCATTGGACTACTTGAACAGTCTCTCAGACAGGTAAAGGGGTTTTTTTTCGGTATAGGCTGCAGTGAAACATGCAAATTCAATACATTTTAGTGATTGATTGTCACATGACTGTCCACCAGTCTTCATTCACATTTCACTCCTTTCATCTTTGGCTCTGTCTCAATCTAGCCCCTACATGCTGTATTCAGTACACCGCCATCAGCGTGTTCGCTAGGAAAGTTTCTCTTATTATGAGCTTTATCAGCTCCAGGTAGTGTGGAACATAAACCCATCCAACAGTGAGTCTTCACTGCCACTAATTGGAAGTGTGAGTGCCAGATAACAGAACAAAGATCATAAATACTCTGTTTATTTTGGTCACACACACAAACATTTAGCTGCATTTTCCTTCCACTGTCTTGTCATGGTGGTTTGAAACCTGAATGAAAGTAAAATAAAATAAAAGGAACCATCTCTTTGATTTGACTTCTACCCACATATACACGCATTGATTAAAAGATGAATATTACGGTAGCCAGCGAGGGCAAAATGCTACAAATACACACAGGCAAATAAAGAAACATCTTCACCAACTTGAAAACACACAAATACATGAATTTGATGACACATAGCATACCATAGTTTATTGACTGTCCCTCAGTGGTGTCGGAAAATAATCTAAAATGTACGTTTGTGTAGTTTATCAAGTTTCAAGTATTAAGCGTCATGTTTATTTCTCATTTCCTCATACAGAGTACACAGATGTTGTCTCATAGGCCCACACCAAACACTGGCTCTGTGTAGGGCAGTTCATGTTTTTGTTTCAGCCTCTGTAGTGAGCAGCCCATCTGCAATAAGAATGTTGGAAAACCACTGATGTTTTTTAACATTAAACTGCTTTAGTCAGCGGTTATACTTGTTTACACATCTGTTTCGAGAGCTCTCAGGATGATTCATCTTCTGGTAAAACCCTCCTGAACATCAGGATCTTAAATCATCAGAGCAAATAGTTGAGCATAGATTAGCATGTGGTCAGCGAGCCGCCCACCTCCAACATGCCAGTCAGTGTAGAGGAAACACTGATTTGTAACGTGAAACTGCTTTCGTTTTTTTCCCAATTTAAATTACTGAGACCTCTGAGATAATTCGGCTCCCAGTAAAAACCTTCTAACCAGGAGAAGTTTCAGCGGGTTGCAATCTGCAATCGTTTCCTCTCAAAGCCACTAAATCCCCCTAAAACTTACACCCTCGATCTTCAAGCATAGTGACAGGTTTCATTTTATTCATCATGCCAGCAAAACCTACTGGTAGTAGGTCTGATGTTTTCATGAAGATGGTGAATGTTTTCTAAATGCTGTGCAGGTTTCGTCAAGTTGGTGAAGATGTTTCTTCATTTGTTTGAATTGTGTTCATTAGCAACACCTTTGCTCTTGTCGGCCACCATGGATTAAGCCATTACAAAGTATGTTAATCGTTTTTGGAGATAAATAATAAAACAGCACCTAATAAACAGTAGATTAACTAGCTCTCGTAATGCGAGTGCCCCTCACTGCTGAAAGTTTGTCCTCATACAGAGTGACAGTAGTGACAGGCTGGTGAGTAGGGATTGGTTTGGGAAAGTGCCTGAGTTATTATCATCTCTGATTGTTCACTTACTGCTGACTGCCCCCACGTGATTGGCTCACATGCCTGTCCCTGGTTTCCTATTGGCAGGGAGAGTATGTGTCGTGCCTCCTGTCCCTCCTCCGCCAGATGACAGATATTCACTTCCAGCACCTGATGGAAAACTTTCAGAGCAAGGAGGAGCTCAAGGTACGGGACAGTGACAGTCATGACAACAAGGCGGGGTCAACTCCTGCCTTTGTATCCGCTGATGCTAAAAGAAAAGGTCAACTTTTTGAACACTGACTTCTTCTTTGTTCTTCTCGTCTAAATTTCTCTCTTCAGGAGTTCTTGTTGAAGATTTTGTGTGTGTTTAGAAACCTGATGAAGCTCAGTATTTTCCCTCGTGACTGGAACATCATGAGGCTCCTCACCAGCAAGTAAGACACAGAATAATCTCCCAGATAGCACGGACACACATCTAACAGTTTGCATAGATCACTGACTCATTAAATAACATTAAAAAGCAACAACAAATGTTTGTGTGTTCCTGTTCGTCAGCATCATCCTGACCACAGCTCAGTACCTGTCTCCTGCTCTGCACAAGAACTTCACAGAAGCTGAATTTGACTTTAAGGTACGTGACCCTAACTCACGCACATTCAACACTGACAACATGGAACAGTTTACTAAACTATGAGTACCTTAGAAGTACTTTAACCATATTATGCTGTTAATAATGACTCACTTTTACTTAAGCTAGGTTTTGAACTCAGGAGTATATCTTATGGTGGAGTATTTTTTGGCTGAAATGTTTGTACGTGTCTGTGTGTGTTCGCAGGTGTGGAACTCCTACTTCAGTCTGGCGGTGCTCTACATCAACCAGCCCAGTTTACAGCTGGAAAACTTGAGTCCTGCTAAGAGGAAGAAGGTCTTAGACAAGTAAGAACACACACAAACAGGCACTAGCAAAAAAGGGAAGATCAGGCACCACACAGTATCTGACACATTCATTCATTCTTTCTCACATTCCCACTCACAACAAGCAGAGACCATTACACAAACATTTGTTTGTGTAGACACACGTGGAAACACCCACACTCCTGCAGGCCTGGCTGCCAGCATCATTACCATAACTGTCATGTGTCATCTGCAGCTAAAATGCTGAGAGTCAGATGTTGAAAGAACCCATTTTCCTCTTTGAAGTGAAGCAGCGCTACAAACTTGGCGACCTACTTTATCAATCCTGCAGGAGCACTTCTTTGCTCCAGGAAAGCTCATTTCCCTCCCTATTAGGCGTTTCCCACCAAATAGTCCCAGGACCGAGGGAGCCCCAGACACTGAACCTCCTCAGGCAGGAAGAGTTCCTCCGGCTTCTACTGAGTCTCCACATCTCAAGAATTGTGGAAATTACACTGACACGGATTAAGAAGTGCCGGCTGGATTGAGACGTTTGAGATGATGCAGCAAAATCCTGTGAGACTGTGATGTTTAAATGTAACCCGTGCAAAGGTGGAAAGAACTTAAACACAACACCTGTCTCCAGAGTACAGCAGTGTTTAGTATTTAGTCAAATTGAAAAAAATAGGAAACAGAGTTTACTGTCAATTTCATGTTTCTTTCTTTGTGTTGCTCACCGAGGCTCCCTACTATTATACAGTGCACTGGTTCCCAACCTGGGGGTCCTGACTCCTCGTAGGGGCTGCCAAAGCTTCCCGAGGGGTTGTGAGGACTTCTTGATTTTAAGAGATGTTGCAAAACTTTAATTTTTTTTTATTATATATATATATATATATATATATATATATATATATATATATATATTGGCAGTACGCCTATAACTCAGCATTTCATTTACTTTGTGAAGAAAACTAAATTTAATTATTATTTTTCAAGTTTAGGTTAATATTCATGATACCATCGTTAAAAAATCTCCTAGCATAGGTGAACAGTAAACATCTGAACACAAGCTATGTTCACAAAGCCTTCACTGTCTGCTAAACTACCTCGTCCTGCATTAGAAAAGTATGCATCTAAAACAACCAAAGAGCTCACAGAACAATGGCCGACTGTCAGAGGGAAGAAAACACTGAGTTTGTCAGAAAAGAAGGCTATTAAGGATGTATGATTGTTGAAAATGAGGAACAAAAACAAAAACAAAATACAGGCAAAGAATCATAAAAAGTTGTTTAAATGATTGTAGCTTCTGAACCGCTCTGACTACATGCATGCATGAGGTCTTGCCAGAAAGAAAACTCTCTGAAGTTTCTTGTGAAAGTGTCAGAAACACTCTAGGTGATACAGAGTCAGAGTAATGGGCCTCTGAAGTCAGTAAAAAATTGAAGATTTTGCCTAAAATAAAATAAAAAATGTGTTTCAGGATGAATAACTGTCTGTGGCTTCATCTGAGCAGGTAAATGACACTGTGGGGCTGTAGGCACACTATCAATGAACACTTGTTTCAAATTTGAAGAAGACTGCTCAAAGTATGACCATTCTACAGTGTTTTTTCCATGAAAAGATCCAGGCGGAGCTCCAAAAGACAAGTCGGCCACTCGGCTTCAAAACAGTACTATTAGTGATCAAACAACACTCAGCCAGCTTCAAACATTGTACCTTATTGAAATCAGGTGTGATTATGATAGCTGATGTTGTTTATGACACAGAAACACCATAAAATATCACCAAATAAAGCCATATGAAACGTGAAAGTTATGATCCCACTTTCTAGACGGTGTATCTCAGCCAAAAATAGTGGTAGGAGTGAGACTCTTACCTTTTATAAACCAGCTAAGTCCCTGCTAACAGCTCCACATAAGGTCGCGAGTAATCCTGTAACTTTTCCTGTCGAAAAATGGCATGACATGACTTGTCACCACTCATCACGATTTTGAACTTTGTGTGTTTAAGCTGCTCTGGTGCGAAATCCATAAGAAATAAAGAAAAACGATGTTATTTTTGAAAAGTCGAGAGCTTCATGAATCCGGCAATACCAAACATCACATGGTTTGATGACGTAGTGCGCCTGGGAGATACCATTTAACAAAGGAGGAGAGGAGCGAGGATGTCGGCATCCTGGCAGAGTTAGAGAGGTTAAAATATCAGGAAACTCACATTCACAGTTTATCAGTTGTTCTGCACTGTTGTTGTTATGCATTGAATATAATATGAAATGTCGTGTCACTTACTCAGGGACCGTCAGTTTATTTATTTGTTTGTTTGTTTGTTTATTCATTTATTTGGTTCGCCATTAGTCACTACCAAGGTTGCAACTACTCTGGGGTCCACACAAGTAGACATTACATCATAGTGCAAAATAAATACATAAATGGAAATTTAAGGCAAAAAGAAACAAAATACAACAAGAAAACAGGAAACAGGAAGTTGACTCAATAGAAAAGAGGTCCCTTCAGGAAGAAGATGAGAACCACCAACTGTAGTGCACTGTGTTTACTGTTCACCATTTTATTTGAGTGTCCGATGGTTGAATTCACAGAAGGACTACGCAGCTTTTGCAGCTGCTAAACTTGCACAAATAAGCCAAAAAGAAACCGCGTGATTCTCATGATGAGATCTCCTCTAACTGCACTGCCTAGCAAACAGTGTCTCAGTGCTCCTGTGCTATTTGCATGTATTTAAATGATGTAATGTGCATATATTTGGCACAAAATTGGCCCCTTTCTATGCAAATGAGCCTTAATGTGAAAACAATCCAATTCACAACGATCAGTGCTAAAAGCCACACGCAGCTACAGTGAAATTACTGTATTAGCATCTACAAAGGGTTGGTGGCAACTGAAGCACGATGATAGACTGGAATATTGAATCCTATATACAGTTTCTTCCTCACAGGTTTAAATTCCTTGTCTGAAGTTTTGAGGAGAGCTGCACCTTGTCAGTCAGGACCTTTAGTTTGCTGTCTGAACATGTCTGACTACTGTGTTCTTGGTGCGAAGGCAACATTTGTACTTTGTTGCATGGATAATTGCAAACAGATGCAAAACTTTATGGGCATGTTTGCGCTGTATTATCATTATTCCAACATCTTATGTGAAGTGGACCTTGAGAAAGAGCAGAAGTGAGAGACTGTACAGTGTTACAATGAGCATCAGTATTCTGGGGGGGCATGGACTTATTACCTTCTGTCCGTCTGCAGGTACGGAGACATGAGAGTGATGATGACCTACGAGCTGTTCAGCATGTGGCAGAACCTCGGTAATATTTTCTCTACACATTTCCACATATGTTCTGCTCCACACTCCAGTCCAGTAGGTGGTGATAAAACACAGATTGGCTGGTTTGCTAATCAATGATAAAGCCAGAAGAAAAAGTAGAACACATTACAAAAAGGTTTAGTTTAGTTAACCTTACTCAACGTTTTCTACACTGAAGTTTGCGAGTTGAAATCATTAAAATGTTTATTCTGTTCTGAATTCTGAAATCTAAACTTCATCCCCAGAGCATCCAATCCATTATCCTCCTCATATAATACATTTGCACACATTCATTTGATTTATTTTCTGATTGATGAGTTGTTTGCTGGTTGTAGGAGAGAATAAGATCCACTTCATCCCTGGTATGATTGGCCCGTTCCTGGGAGTGACGCTTGTTCCTCAGGTGGAGGTACGAAACATCATGATCCCCATCTTCCACGACATGATGGACTGGGAGCAGCGCAAGAACGGGAATTTCAAACAGGTTACACAAACACACACATGTACAGACGCATCTATCACATGATCAGCTTTAGACTGCAGCAGCTTAAAAAACAGCTCCGGGCACTTTTGAAAGAGGAGGACAGACTAATGTATTTATTTATCTGTTTGTGTATGTGTGTGTGAAGGTGGAGGCTGAGCTGATTGACAAGCTGGACAGTTTGGTGTCTGAGGGGAAAGGTGACGAGAACTACAGAGAGCTCTTCGGTTTGCTGTAAGAAACATATTCCTTCACAGTTTCTACAACAGAAATCTCTCTCTCTGTCTCTGCCTTGATCTCTCGTCTCTCTAATGTTAATCCAGTGATGCCTTCAGTCCGTCCTCTTTCTCTCTCTGCTAACAGAAGTTAACTCTCAGTTTTTCTGCTCTAACACTGCTGTTGTGTGTTTGCTTTGCTCTGTGCTGCGGGACTAGAACCCAGCTGTTTGGGCCCTACCCAAGGTATGACAACTGATGAACTGGAATCTGCCCTCTGATGATGAATAATGACTCTTTGCCAACATGATGGTGATGTCAGGCAGTGAAACTTCCTCCTTTCTTTCAGTGTAGACAAAAACAAGAGCCCTCTTTCCTGTTAATCATTTAACAGACCACCCAATCAAAACCAAACATGTAATAATAAGATACAAAACTCAAACCCAAATATTCACTTGACTGAAAACTGTTTATGTCCATGATTGTTCTGTGAGATCATGAAGGTCCTTCTGATCCATGATTTATGAAAGGCCAGGATGTTTTAAGGAAGGAGAGGTCTCCCACTCATTCACATGCTCAAGTCCGTTCTGTTTGTCATAGCACAGAGGGGAATAAAACAAAGATCTCTAACAAAATAAATCTAGAAAATAAAACAAATTCAAATAAGATTTACATTTTTTTCCAATATCTTTGACAGGATATTTATATAAAATTTTTAAGAACTAACCGACCCATCTTTACTCTCTCTGTCTGCCTGACTGACGTTTTTGAAAATGGAAACTGGCTTTATGTGGTGGAGTCTCCAGAGATTTCAGTCTTTGATCACGTTATAGACCGCTTCACTGGAATTGCATTGCTAGGCAACAACTTTCATCTATGTTTACTTCCTGATATCATTCACATACACTGTAAAATATTAAAACAGGAAATACAAAGGGACCCATTTAGAAAATTTAGTTTGTCAGGTTTGAAACAGTGTGTTGGATACACGGTGGTTGCAGGATTATGGATTTTGCTCAGACTGTAAATGACCATTGTTTTCTCATCTCAGCCTGAGCGTCAGATCGTTTGTGAAAGCAGCAGTTCTCTAATTTCTGTCTGTTTTCCTTGAAGTCTGTTGGAGAAGATCGAGCAGGAGACGTGGAGGGAGACGGGGATCTCCTTTGTTACCTCCGTCACACGGCTGATGGAACGACTGCTGGACTACCGGTAACACACACACACACAACATACAGTGTTATATATGTTTGTATTATTTTCTAGTAGTTTTTTGTAGCAGTTACTTGATATTTAGAGATGTTATGTGGTGTTATTTTGACAAAGATAAAGCAGTGTTTTTTAAACTGCAGCTCCCATGATGCTTTGACAGAGCGACAGTGACTGAGAGTTGTCGGATTTCCTGTTGTTAATAAATACTAACTCCATAATTGTGCTGAGCTGCACTCTCCAGTGCTTTATTAGACACCAGTTCAGCTTCAGATGTGGACAGAAATTCTTTTAGGCTTCAACATTCAGAGACAAAAGGAACACAACACATCTCTGGACAAAGAACAGATAAAGAGTACACAAGGCAGCTTAATACAGTTTAAGATGTCCGCTAATGGAGTTCATTGTGCTTAAAAATGTCAGTGCAACAGAGGCTCATTGTGAGAGGAGGATGGATGCTTTTTATTGTACAGTTGTTGCTTATCAAATTTGTTTTGTCTTGTCTTCAGGGACTGCATGAAGGGAGATGAGACAGAGAACAAGAAGATTGGCTGCACTGTCAACCTGCTGGTGAGATTTACGTCCTGTTGATATCTAACCAAACAATTTGGTGTTTAGATAAAAACTATCGTGCTGAAGATTTGGAGATTTAGAAACTGACCTTTGACTGAGAAGTTTTATGTGTGAACACGTGTTTTTTATCTTCCCAGAATTTCTACAAGTCAGAGATCAACAAGGAGGAGATGTATATCCGCTACATCCACAAACTGTGTGACATGCATCTGCAGGCTGAGAACTACACTGGTACAGCACAAACCAACACACATGTACACACAGGTTAACACTGTGTAAACAATGTTTGACTGTTGTACTTGGCTGGTGTGTCCACAGAGGCTGCGTTCACTCTGCTGCTGTACTGGGAGCTGCTGCACTGGGACGAGCGGCCTCTCAAAGAGTTCCTGCATTATCCTGCTCAGACCGAGTGGCATCGCAAGGAGGGGCTCTGCCGCAAAGTCATCCACTACTTCAACAAGGGAAAGGTGAGAGGTCACACACACACACACACACACACACACACATGTTGGAGCACAGGAAGAATAACATTTATTTTTATAAAGCTAATATAGATTTACTATTTCAACAACAGTTTGGGTAGGGCTCATATTAAACACAGCATTGTGCTTTTTTTTTGCTTAAAACCACTCTAAAGAAGTCTGTCTTTCTGTCTGTCTGTCTGTCTGTCTGTCCACCAGTGTTGGGAGTATGGTATCCCTCTGTGCAGGGAACTGGCCTTCCAGTATGAATCACTGTATGATTACCAGAGTCTAAGCTGGATACGGGTGAGCTGCATGACACACTCACACACTGTTAGATCAGTCACTCAGAAACCACAAAACACAACAGCTCTCCTGCAAGATGTTATTTATATCACTTCTATTAACTCTCTCAGCTGAGCATGTCTCAACTGGGGCTGTCAAGCGATTGACAAAATTAATCTGATTAATTACGTGCATCAACTTTTATTGTGAAAGTATTTTTAAAAATTCAATTCAAATGAATTTTGCCGGTTGTGTCATAGTAAAGCTGCTGCATTTTGGACACAGTTGTCCCCCTGTCCTCTGCCACCCAAACTGGTGTGCAGTCCATTTTGTAGCAGAGTTAGTCGGTTAGTCACAGGTAGACTGACTCAGTTTGCGTCTGGACACCTGGTCGAGTGTGGCCTGACGAGGCTGGCTGCTAGCATTAGCATCAGAGGCTGTGCTCGACTGGACGTCCGGCTTCGCTGCTAAATGCTTTGTGTTGAGGTGGTTTTTAGGGCTTGAAGTTCTGCAACAGTACGAAAATTCCTTGCTGCAGAAATTGCAAACAACAGTGCTCCTATCAATGGTTACGTCTGGGCGATTTTGAAATGTAAATGGTCTGCCTCCATCATGTGACGAAGACACTGTGGCCCTCAATGACACACTGGGTCAAAGGATGGAACATGATTAATCAGCGTTAATTTCTTGAACCCGTCATTTTTTCTGTGATTAATTAATTGAAATTAACGCGTTAGTTTGACAGCTAGTTTCAACATGTCTTAAAAATTTGTCCCTCACTGGTATTGGTAGAGATTTTATTGTTGAGAGTTCTGTATCGTACTGTTTGTGCTTGTTTCTAAAACATTATTCTGAAATTATTATTTAAGTTATGATTTCATCGTGTGTGTGTGTGTGTGTGTGTGTGCACCTCAGAAAATGGAGGCAGCGTATTATGACAACATTATGGAGCAGCAGCGCCTGGAGCCGGAGTTCTTCAGGGTCGGATTCTACGGCAGGAAGTTCCCCTTCTTCCTCAGGGTGAGTTCAACCAGATAATATTACCTTATTTTAAATGCCTATACTGTCTAAAAGGTTTTTTCTAGTATAATTTGTCATTAATAAAACAGATAAACGCCTTAACAGTGAATTATTACCTTGTTGGTTGAAATAAAAAAAATCTTGTTTTTTTTTTTTGCTTTTAAAACTTTAGATAATTTAGTTTACTCACGTTTTGTTTTGATTCATTCACACCAGAACAAAGAGTTTGTCTGCCGTGGTCATGACTACGAAAGGCTAGAGGCCTTCCAGCAAAGGATGCTGGGAGAATTCCCACAGGCCATTGCAATGCAGCATCCCAATCAGCCCGATGAGGCCATCCTGCAGTGTGACGCACAGTGTATCCTTCAGAGCAGGCAGCTGTGTGTTTGTCTGCGTCTCTGGAACAGAATGAATTATTGATTATTATAAGAATTATTCTATAACATCTCTTACAAATATCACAACTATCCTGTTGTCTGCATATGTATGAACACTTTTTTTAAGTCAGTTTTTAGAGTCATAAAGGAGCGTCAGTGCAGTGACCACCAGTCAAACCAGTTTGAGTCTCCAGTTATTTCTTTGACCTCCCTCCTCCTCGGCTCAGACCTGCAGATCTACGCTGTAACACCAGTACCAGACAGCGTCACCGTCCTCCAGATGGACAGAGTCCCCGATCGCATCAAGAGTTTCTACCGGGTCAACAATGTCCGGCGTTTTCGATACGACCGACCTTTTCACAAAGGACCCAAAGACAGAGATAATGAGTTTAAGGTGAGTGGACAAAGAATCCAGTTGGAACCAGTTTCTGCTGGCTTTATTTTTTTTAATGCAGTTTGCTCCTCTCTTCCAAGAAAAATGATTCGAGGTTTGTGTCACAATTGGATTTATACCAACCTTTAAAAGTAGATTCTTATAATTTAAACCGTTATGGAAATAAATGCACAGTTGGTAAAATGTTGGTTTACAAAGTGTCAACATTCACTGACTGCACTGTGCTGAGAGGAAATTTAACAGAGCGTCTTTTTGCACCCGAGTGAAAGCAGTATAGACGAATGCTGAGGCCACAATCATCCATAGGGGGCGCTACAAATGGGGAAAGAAAACAAATCTAAATGTTTATCTTTTACTATGTCTTACTAATACTATTACCACAGTTGTTTTGAAATATTACATAAAGCCACATCAACACAACTACATAGCAAAGCCTACTAAATAATAGAGAAGCCCTGAAACACGCTGTATCGTTATCATGTCAAAGCTCTCTGGTGCCCACTCAGCCGCGACACCACTGAGTGTATGTGGAGAGAAACAGCATGAAATCAGCAGCAGGAGAGCTCGTTATCATTTCCTCTAAGTAGCCGCTGGCTGCAGCGAACAGCTCACAGAGGGTGCATTGATTTACACTGTGAAGCGTTCAATAAGTGTTGGACGAAGGTGAATTGCAGCGTTCCTATGATGTGTTTAATGTCATCGTGTAAAATGTAGCTTTTAGTAAGACACTTAAATAAATCAGCTGTGTGAAGGACAAATGTGTTGATGTTGTCACAGCACAATGAAATAGATATTAGAGAGGGAATTATGATGTATCATATATAGTAAAGATGTTTGAGGTTGTTTCATGTGTTTTATTGAATTTGTGCTCAGTCAAAGGTGTGAAGTGTAAAACTGTTCATTCTTTATTTTATAGTGTAGATTTCTGTTTCCCTGCCACAAAGAATAATAGATAACAAAAAACAAAGAAACATCAATATAAAAACATCAGTATTTAAACACTGGTTAGTATCAGCCCAGAATTTCAACACAGGTACAAAATGCTACTGAAGGCAAATTAGCACATATTATTATCATATTTTTATTGTTAGCTAAGTTGTTTATTTGCATTTTGGTAATAATCGTGCAGACTGCTGAGCTGCAGCACACAACACGTTTTATTTGGGGGGCAGGGAGGCTTGCCGAGGACATTAAATGTGCCAAAACTGCCACTGTATTCACCTGTTTAAAGCCGTTCCTACAACGTGTTACTATGGATACCTGTGAGTGGCTCGTACTCGTCACATTGACGTGTCGTGGTCAGTGGCGGACGGGATTAGGGCAGAGAGGTCGTGTTCTCTGCCAAATGTTCTGCCAGAAGGTCAGGTGATGTAGTATAAAGAGCAATACAGTCCACACAGGTGGATGAGTGGGTCAAGAACAGGACTTTTTACATGAGACTGAGGTTTGATTCCTGTGTGAGTCAATATTGGCTTCTTTTTTTTTTTACTAAAGAGACTCATTTTTTTCAGTTTGTATGATGTATAAAGCTGCTGCATGCACACTGTGTACATATACTCAGAATAGCTGAACAGACCTGTTAATGTTAACCTCATATTTCGACATTGCAATGACCCAGGAATATCCACTCAGGTATAAATAGTATTATCAGCTACCTGGCTGATGGGAACCTGGACGCTAATAACAATAGCAAATGAAAAACAAGCGACTTATTCTATTCATCAAATAAATAAACAGTTTGCAAATAAAACCAAATGAGCACAGTAATCAGAACACACCAGTAAACTTTGTATTTCATAAACTGATCATTGTTTATCATTTCTATTCAATCCATTCTAATGTTTTTATGACCTGCTGCCGCCTCATTACTTTCATTCACTTTGCATCCCAGGTGATAAAATCAGGTTAAGTTTATTTATTTCCACAGGTAACAAAACACTCAAAAAATAATACATTAAAGGATTGTAGAAGAGATTACATTTAACTGCTGGGAAAAAATATACAAACAGAGGAACAAGAACTTTAGATTATCCATGAAAGAAAGACACGTCTGATGATATTGATTCTCGGGCTGAGTTTGCCTGCATCTGATCTGTTCTTCTGAATCCTGGAAGATGTAAATGTTTTACCTGTCTGGTATTATATGGGTGGATTACAGCAGGATCGTAGTGAGGTGGGTGGAGAAAGTTGCAGCTCAACAAGAGTACAAGAGCCTATGAGTTGTGGATACAAGTGCTTCTTTAAAGCTGGATATGCAAAAGTCTCTGGTTTCTGCTGATGTCTGTGCGTGACCTACAACAGCAAATGAGACCATCGGTGTGAAGATAAGCTATTTCTATATAGTGTATATCCATACCTTTAGGAAACTGTCTCCGGGTCCGCCCCAGGTCGCTTCCAGGACGAAACGATTTACGGCACTCAGACGGCACACGTCATCTTACCTAGCTGCTTACATTTATAAATAGTCGCTATTCCTCCTCCTCGACCCGATATCTGCGGGGAGTTAAAATAGCAGCAATCATCGGGTAAAGTTCTGTGAAAGCACTGGACTCACCAACAGTCAGCCACGTCTCAGTCACACAGAGAAAATCCAATCCTCGGGAAGTCAGGAAATCCTTCAGGATAAACGTTTTGTTCGTTAGCGATCTAGCATTTACCAGCCCAATCCTGGCAGGAGCCGGCGGGTCCACAGCGTTAGCTGTCTGGGGAGCCACACACAGAGGCCGCAGGTTGTGCAGATTCACCCTGTGCCAGCAGGGACGAGGAGAGCAGGGGCCGCGGGGCTGGAACACCTCATCCGGGCCGACGACAGGTACCAGCCAGGCGTCGACAGGGTCCAGCGAGTGCCAAGAAATGAAGAGGCGAGGCACCGCTCCATACTCAGTCCAAGAAGCTGTGGAAGTGCTCGCCAAACAGGCCTTCAGCCTTACCAGCCGACTGCTGCGTTTACCCCGGTGGTGGTGCCGCCTACGCCGGAGAGGTGGAGCTGGGATCCCCGATAGGAGCGGGGGCAAAGTTTTCCCGTCTTGTTGTTTCATTCATCCCCAAAACAAACACATGCGCGAGCCAGGTAAGCGTCTTTACAACAATACACGCTAGAGCTCATGGGAAATGTAGGCTTCATTCCGGCAAAACACTACCGCTTTTGTCCACAGGGTCACCAAAATCAACTCAAAATGAAAGTTCCTTGTAGGGGCTTTAAGATGCTTCAATAAAACCCATCCTAACACACAATGCTGCATAAGCCTCACCAAATCTGACCTCTCCAGTTGATCACAGTGTAAGGTGTAATGATGTTGGGATGAGACGTGTCACCTGGTGGGCTCAGGACAATTTGTCTCACTGCGTGTTGTTCTGTGTTTTTGCAGAGTCTTTGGATCGAGAGGACGACCCTGATCCTCACTCACCCTCTGCCTGGTATCTCCCGCTGGTTTGAGGTGGAGAAGAGAGAGCTGGTGAGTAAATGAAAAACATGTTTGGGTTCAAAGGTAGATGAACTGTAATAACACACACATATGTACTCTCTCTGCATCTGTGCTTCAACTCAGGTGGAGGTGAGTCCGTTGGAAAACGCCATCTCTGTGGTGGAGAATAAGAACCAGGAGCTGCGGACGCTGATCAGCCAGTACCAACACAAGCAGCTGCACGGCAACATCAACCTGCTCAGCATGACGCTGAACGGAGTCATCGATGCTGCCGTCAACGGAGGCATCGCCAGATACCAAGAGGTCGGACAGAAAACATCATGCCAAAATCTTAAATGCTTCGTTCAGCATTTAAAATTGGTGTTAAATCTGTGATAGTAAATCCTGACAGAACTCCTGTTGCTACATGAATTACTGGAGCAGTATCATTGAGTTGTTTTTATTTATTATAGATAATTAGAAATACAATAGGAGTCGAATGTTTACTTGATAATATGTGACATTATTTGGGGTAGAGTCAATATCTGTTTTTGAGAGGTCAGACAGGACGAAGATGTTTTTGTTTCACCGTTTATTAGTCTTTTCTCAATCTTAAAGACCCACGACCTTTGTAAACAAGTCAGCTATTTGCTAATTCAATAATGTTTTACACAGTTGTATGGTTTGTTTGTGTTTCTTTGTCACCAGGCTTTCTTTGATAAGGAGTACATCACCAGCCACCCTGAAGACACAGAGAAGATCACACAGCTCAAAGACCTGATGCAGGAGCAGGTGAGACACTTTATCACCATCTATACATGTTCTTTCATTTACAAGCCTGATTTTGGCGCCAGACAAAAGGTCAGAGGACAGCTAAAATCTTTAGGAGACATCCTGTCAAATACGAGCAGTACGAAACAGTTTTCAGCCCTCATGCATTCACTCACCTGCCAACCTGAGACACAGCTCGAAGACCTGATGCAGGAGCAGGTGAGACACTATCGAACTAACTATTCATGTTCTTTCATTTACAAGTCAAAATACGGCTTCGGACCATAGAGCCGCTACAAAGTCCCTTATTTAGGCTGCTTTTGCATTTTTACACAGAACCAAACAAAGGTGGCAAAATGCTGCCCCGGTGTGTGATATTACACATCATGCCGCCATTGCCAGAGGCAAAAGAGGCATGACTGGCATGATGTGTAACAGCATCAGCCTCTATTGTGACATCAAGCATACATGCTGGTCATTTACTGTTCCTGTGATACAGCAGCTGATCTCCTTCTCTGCTCACAGGTTAAGGAGCTTCCAGAATCCGTGTACCCTTCGTTCCTTCTTTTTTCCTTTTCAAAACCAGAACAGAAAAACGGAAAAACAGAAAACATTAATCACACGTGTGCGACATAGCGGATGGGAAGTTTACCTGTATAGTCACTCTTCGTCATCGTTGCCATGGTTATGGAGACTCAGGGAGCGGTAGTTAAAAAGTCTGCCCGTAATATGAAAGAGGCTGTACAGATACAGATAGGCGTGGCTGACCATGAATGGAAAATTCCCGTTCGTGCGAATGTGTACAAGGGGTATTTTTTGTGGCCCGTGGTGGACTTTCTGACTAGAAGCAACATTCAACCGGGGGTTAAAGCAGGGCGAGGGTAGATGACACTTCATTATTAGATCATACTCTGTTTAGAGTCACCACCGTGTCATTCTCCAGGTGCACAAGTTGACAGACAGTTCTCTGAAGATGTGAGCATCGTGGTCAGCCATACATATCTGTATCTGGACAGCCTCTTTCGTATTAGGGGCAGACTTTTTAACTACCACCCCCTGAGTCTCCGTAACCATGGCAACGATGACGAAGAGTGACTGAAAACTTGTCTTGTGTTTTATTATTTCTCATTTCACAAAGGCTACATACAAACATACATACCCTGTTTATTGCAGAAACCACAGCCGTTTCCAATTCGGCATCTGAAACATTAGGCCAGGCTCCTTCTCCTCTGAAGGTTGTGCTCCATGCAGAATCTCCTGACGCTCATTATGGAACACTGCGTGGCCCCTTCACACTGCAAAATGTCACTGATTTCTGCATGTGTCTTGCCACTCTCAAGAAGTTCACAGCTCAGGTCTGCATAAGGCTGGAGTGCGGCCATAACTAGGCTACAAGTAGTTGAGAATGGAGTGCTACTCTACGAAGTTCAAATGCTCCTCTGCAGATCTCCCAGCATTCCCTGAATTTATCCAAATATCACAATAACAAAACAAAGAAATTAAAAACTTCATTTTATCGTTCTTCTGTTTTAATTTTGAAACAAAAAAACAACTACAAAACGTGTGATTTCTGTTGTTCTTTTTTCCTGTTTTTCTGTTCTGGTTTTAAATCAGAAAAACAGAAAAAACGAGATTGTTTTTATGTTTTGGTTTTGAAACAGAAAAACGAATGCATGAAGGGTACAGGGATTTTCCAGACCTTAGTGTTATCTCAGTTTGGGGAAATATTTTTCCGCTGTTCTTTGTCTCCAAGTCAGCTGCTAATTGCTTCCAGCTGCCCCATAACACATTGCCAAAACATTACATCTGTCCAGTTAATGATCCCATCCTGCCAGCTGTGCCTTCGGCACTGTTACTACCTCCTCTGCTGGCTTCAAGGTGAGCAAACTTCGTCCCCCATTCCACGATTGTACCTTTTATACAGAACACTGAGGCGGAATAATGGCGTGAAATTCCTGCTTTGAACAGGCAGTGTAAAAGGGGCTGTTAATTAACTATAGTGTTGGCTCAACATACTAATAACTAAATATCCTCACTGTGCTTTCATTCATTTGTGGATTGTTTGTTGTTGGTGCTGAGGATCTGGAACAAGAGTAAAATCAGTGAGATTATTTTACTGTGGTCACATCTAAAGTAAGAAAAAACTTCAGACCAGCTGATCAGATAAATCTGTCTTTTAAAACTCAAAATATGCGATTTAATACTTTAAGCTTTCACTGTGACTGCTGACTTGCTCTCATGGCATGCGTTAAGTATATTCACATCTAAGTTATGTTGTAGGCGGTGCCGATGATCGTTTGTGTTGTTTTTTTTGTTTTTTTTTAATTGCTTCACATAAAATGTGTTCTTTCTCAGTAAAAGCAGGGAGGTATTCACTTTCTTGATGTTGCAGTTGTGTGAACATGTAAAAAAAGATTAAACTATAACTTAACAATTGTCAGGATGGTAATGTTCTGATGAAACAAAGAACGTACTGACAATCAAGTTTTTGCAGGAGTTAAGCTAAAAAAAACAATAGAGTGCTTGAGCAACGGAAGTTAAATTACACAGAAGCATGAAGCTACCCTTTAGCCACCAAAGAAGAAGAAGTGCATTTACAGACAGGGAAGTTGGGGAGCAACTGGAACTGTCTTCAAGCAGCAGAAAATCATGATCGACTTGATGGGTGAAGTGACAGACTTAGGACAAAATGCTGAGAAGGATAAGAGGAAGCCCCCCTGGAGTGCTGGGTGGCGGACATGGAGCAGGATACACACATGAACAATGTAATTGTCAGCAGGTTCAAGAGCAGACCCCGGTCATACACCCGAGCAGTGACAACAAGGGACGGTGGAGAGCACGCAGAGTCTGATCTGGACTCCTGGGGGCAACTGGTGGTTGCCTTCTTCCACAACAAAGACATATACGTGGACAACAGCGACATTAAGTCGTGCTATCCTCTCCCTCGGAAAAACAAAAACGAAAAATCAGCCTTAATAATTCGCTTTGTGAACAGAAAACAAAAACATGCTGCTCAAGCTGGGGAGAAAACTGAAAGGAGCCAACGTGCATATCAGTGAACACCTGACAAAGAAAAATGCAGACATCGCCAGACTGGCACGCTTCCCGAGGAAACAGAAAAAGTATTACTCATGTAAAAGAAAAAGTTGCCCTGATGGTGGCATTAAAGGAAAAGTCACGGGAACATCTACAGTTAAAGTCATCTACAAACACAACAAGAACAAACAAGTTCAGGAGAGATTTTTCTCCACACAATAAAAGCTTCATCCAATGCTTTGATGTTTCCCCACAGGTCCACATCCTGGGAGTCGGTCTGGCCGTGCACGAGAAGCTGGTCCACCCAGAAATGCGTCCCCTGCACAAGAAGCTGATAGATCAGTTCCAGATGATGAGGAGCAGCCTCTGCCATGTGAGTGCAGGAAAACATACAACAGCATTTCACTTTATTATAGTTCAAGCTTCTTAAGCTGCAGAGCTCAGGGGAGAGGAGTAATGAGACGCACAAATGTTGTCCAGAAATAATTTTATAAGCCAAAATTTGATTAACCAAAACTAAAACAATGTTGAGTCTAGAGGAGGATTCTTTCTATTATAAACATGCTGAAGGGTGGATCATCACAGTGAAGGAAACTAATTAGTGGCTTCTTCAAAGAGTGTGTTACTGTGCTTCCAGCTAAGAGAAGTGTGTTACCGTTAAGAATCTGAACTTACTCAACTTTGAACATTTCACCCGTTTAGGTCCTAATTATCCAACAGTGTGAATGTGTCTGCACAGCACTTTGTCTTTAATTTTGCCACACAGTACGTGCAGATGTGTGTGCGCAGTGTGAATATTCAGAGCAGTGTTTCTACGTGGCGTTGCAGGGTCTGCCCGGTTTAGAGAAGGCAGGTTCAGGAGCCAGCAGAGGGATCCTGGCCTCACACAGCCCCATGAGCCCAGAGAGCTTCAAACTCATGCACAGACACAGGTCAGCAACACACACACACACACACACACACACACATTCCTCACATTCACTTTACCCTGGAGTGAGACTATGACGTCACATCCTCATCACACTGTAGAGTCAACACACATCTTCCTCTCACCGTCCTCTCTATCTCTCTTCACGACGCTGATCACTGATTTCATCTGCTGTGTCTCATTGATGATCTTTGCCAGTTTACTCACTGCATCTGTTTCTTCTACCGTCGCTGCTCACATTACACTTTCTGAAATTCTTCCATTTCTCTTTTCTCTCTGTCTCTCTGTCTTTTTCTGTCTCTCCACCCCACATCGTGCTTCTTGCATGGTCATGGCTGCAAACTCCTGCATCACTCTCATCCCCACCCAATCACCACATGCATGTTTTGGTTGTTTCCTGTTTCGGTTGAACTCTGCATGGCTCCTTGCTTGGCCCTTTTTTCCTCCCTCCTTTCCTGTCCTCCCTGCGCCTCTACCCTTTCTCTCTCCTTTTTGTCCTTCTTATTCCCCCCCCTACCCTCCTTCTACGCCTCTCCTCTTTTTCCTACCACCCCTCCCTCTTTCCCTTCTCCCAGTCCCATAGCTGTTTTGACTCCAGTGCGCAACTCCTCCTCCTCTCTCTCCTCTCAAAACTCCAGTGAGACGGGAAACGTTGGCAGCCTGCTGATCCTGGCTGACGGCATGGTGGTGGAGCACCCTGAGGACTTCTACCGCATGCAGGTCAGAGGATTCTCCACGCTGTCAGGGTCAAAGAAAGAGATACAATAAAACTTTATTTATAGCTTGTTTGCAATCAGGTGACCATTATGACACGCAAAATTCAGATGGAAGACAGGAAGTGATAAATCCATACACTGAGTCACATATAGAGGAACATGACTACATGACAGGGCTGAATGAACCTGCAGGCAGCAGGTGAAAATTTGAACTCATGTTGGATGTGAGCCACACAATCACATGGTGTGATGATCACTTTTCTTTTTCAAATAGTTGAACTTCACTGCTGTCAGGCTGCTGCAGTATGTGTAACCTAAATATACCATTACAACTTTCTCGCTGCAGGCAAGCCCCTCCTCCTCCAGTCTTAGCTCCACCCACTCCGCACCCTCTCAGATGATAAACTCAGCACCCTCCACTATCAGAGGTAAGCAGCTCAGATTCAGTATGTCGAATCATCAGGACGTGACGTCAGACAAACAAAGAATATCTCTTTCAGACGGATGCATTTGTCAGTGTTTTACTTCAAATTGCTTCTCCTGTCTGTCTGTCTGTCTGTCTGTCTGTCTGCCTGCCTGTCTGTCTGTCTGTCTGTCTGTCTGTCTGTCTGTCTGTCTGCAGTTGGCTCTCCTTCTCTGCCGGACAAATACAGACACAACAGAGAGATGCTGATGCTGCTGCCGCCACACAGAGAGAGGCCGAGCAGCGCCATGTACACCAACATCACTGAGAACGGACAGGTACGGAGGGCAGGAAGTGACTTGACTTGAGTTTTCACGTTTGGAACCTGTCATTTTATAAATTTGAGTAGTTAAATCTGTCGACTGAGGTGACAAATTATGATTTGACCTTTTAAACAGAACTTGTAGGTCACATGACTCCAGACTAGTCTTTCACTACTCTGTAGGTCGATTCAGTTCTTTTGCTGTTCACTCTGACAATTTGGTGAGAGAAAACAACACTCTCAGCTGCAGTGTGAACATTTTAACTACTTACAGCTCACCATTAGAGAAACAAAGACACAACCAAGACACTCTGTAGATGGATTAGATTTTAAAAACACCTGTGAGATCACAGGCTGTTTGGGGTTAAATTTAGGCTTTAGGCTTCTAACTTCTTGTTTGTTGATTATTTTTATAAAATTGGAAATGTAACTGTTGATGTTTGACATTTTTCCTTTTGTTCAGCCCACAAACTTCCAGCGAGCGTTGTTCCATCAGGTGATTGGTCCCTGTAAACCCTGCAGCGACCCGAACCTCTCTGTGGCTGAGAAAGGTGAGAGGTCACACACTCATTCAGACTTACAGGACAAAGAGAGTGTAAAATATACAGGTCATTTATCCTCTCCTCAGGTCATTTATCCTCTCCTCTCCTCTCCTCTCCTCTCCTCTCCTCTCCTCTCCTCCTCCAGTCCTCACCACTCCCAGCAGTTGGAGTTTGGACAGCGGTACAAGAGAAGCCCTCCCCTTCCTCTCCGCTCATGTCGGCAGTGTCATGGCGCCTCCGGTTCCACCACGAAACCTTCCTCATGGTATGTCACTACTGTGAACTTTGTGTGTGTGTTGAAGTGTGTGTGTGATGAGTCACTTGTACTTTCTGTTATGGATCTGTGTATATATGACTGCATGCATGTGTATAATTATATATATTTTTTATACTGTGTTAATGAGTTCGTGTCGTCGGCTCCAGCTGAGAGTCCCTCTGCAGTGTTTTTGTGTCAAAGCTTCAAAATTCACGAGTGGGATATTTACTGATGTATTTTATGTTGTGGAACAAAACATGACCGTCTCCTAAGCTTGTGTAACCACAGACCTTCTTTCAGGCATCCAACCAAAAACCCATTCAAACACCCGCTGACTTCAAGACAAAGTAACTGGGACCACACACACCTGATCAGCCACAAAAACAAAATGTCTAAAAAGTAGGTGTGTCCCCGACTAAGAATTTTCATAGTCAAATCTGATTTGACAGATTTTTCCTTTAGCCGACTAATCATCAAATCATGTTGTTTTCCCCTTCATTGATTAATGAGCTCATTTGCGTCAGTTTCCGCTCCAGAGAAAAGAGCTAAAACACCCACATAAACAAATGTAATTCTTCAGTTGGCATAATAAGATAATGATAATAAAAGTAAAAGGGTTATCATTTTATCTTTATCTTTATTCCTCACTTCACTTCATCAAGGTATGATGCTCTAGATGAGCGCAGACGCGCTGCACAGCCGGGGACAGCCCTCCATTCCGAAACACCGCCATTCTGAACCACCCGCACTCCGAAACTGATTTTCAAGTCCATATGGAGTTTCCTGCATCAAACACTGCCGCCCGCTCTCCGGCCACACTCGTACAATTCTGAAATTCGTTGTACTACAAAAGCTTGAAATGAACGTTCAACTCATTGTTTTTTATTGAAAATATGTCACTGTCTTCATTTATTATGTATAATTTCACTAGCAGCTAACACATTTAAAAGGAGACGCTTGTCAAGTCTTTTTACGTGCGCTGTCCGTGGTGCTGAAATCCCCACTCCCGGCCGCACTGGTCAGACACACTAGTGATAATAAATAAATAAAAAATCAGAGTCTATCAAGAAAACAATCAGTGGTGAAATTTGTTTCAAGACACTTCAGGTAAATGAATAATCCTTCAAAAAAGTTTGATATGAGAGCACATACCTCCTCCAAAGTGTTTGTTTATGCGCTCCGCCACCGTAAATCACCGTAGGCCTCGATGCTGCTCTGATGGTCCTGCAGCGCACTCACTCACTTCCACTTATTTGGATCGAGCAACTGGGTGATTTATTCATGCTTAGTAATGATTATGCCTACTGATTAAACACACGCTTCATTTTCAATTTTTTATTAACAGAAATTAGGCTGATGTTTGTATCAAAATAGGCTATATATCATGAATTACTAGAAAAAAAATACATTCAATGTCAAATCAAGATGTTCAGCAGCAGTGAGCACCCCCATATAGTCAGAATGGTACGGTCTTGTTTCATAACCACATTTTGCGACGATTTGATGGCAAGACTGGCAGTCCAGTCAGACTTCTCCGAATCGAATCACTGCATCATCGACTATTCGGGGTCACCCCTACTAAAAATGAAAATAACATGAAAACTTCTGCAAATATTTTTTTTTGTTCGACAGATCAGTTGTAAAGAAACAGCCTCATATTACTCACTAGTGAGTAATATGTTTTATAGAGAGAGACACCCACAAAGCCACAGTGTAATTCAAACACTGACTCAGACATTGTTTCTGGAACGACACATTGCTTCTGAGTTTTTCATTTTTTGATGCATCATATAAAATACTGCATTGACGCGTATAGTGTAAACTGTGGTGGTGTCAAAATGTTCAAAGGTGCATGTCTTAAACCAGGGGTGACAGTGATCGGGATGACTTTGCACTCTGTTGCACTCCTGATATTGATGCACCTGTGAAGGCTGAGAGGTGTCAGGTTTCGACTGGTGTCAACTTTAAACAGTGTGAAATGCTGCTTCAGAGGTTTTCACCCTGACCAGAATACAGCTCTCTGAAGAAATAATGAATACTTATTGTGGTCATATTTCAAGATATTGAACATTGTGCAACATATTGTAAACCAGCAGCTTTAGTACAAAACAATCTGTATCTGACTTTTAACCTAAAACAATATTGTGAGAACCCTGTTGCTGAGGCAGCGCCAAAACCTTAGATTTGTAAATGGTTTGTAAGGCAGGAGATAACTGATCACACAGAAAGTGTTTTAGCAGCTGGAGGCGGATTTTTATAATTGTTTTTAATGAGAATTAAGCTTCTTGTGTTACTACTCGCCTCACGTTTCTGTGATCTAGGCGCCTGGCGTTTCCTTGAGTTGAAAAAACTTCAATGTAGAGCTGAGAACTGCCCCTCGTCATCTCCACTTTTTTCTCATCATCCAATCAGATGATTTGAGAGTCGGGCCTTCTGTGGTGGTCACGACAACAAGTTTACAGTTAAACAATGGAGGAGAAACTGGTGGTAGCGGCTGCTGGATACACAGAGCTATACGACTTTACAAACAGCCGTTAACACCATCTCAAAAGAAAACAGCAGGCGTGGAGGCAGATAAGTGCAGTACTGGAGACATCCATGATGGAGGAGAAGCTCCTGGACCAACTGGTGGTACTCCCCATGATCCAGCCTCTTTTTTAGGGTCTCATGTACCCACACAGATCTCTGTTTATCTGCTGACAGCCTCTCACCCTCCACCAGAGCTACAGACAGTACCCTCTGATAGTGAGAAGCAGACTGAACGTGGAAGAACTCAGACATAGTGTTGAAATCGCACCTTTTTTTTCTTGAAGCATCTCAGACGGCTCATTCTCTGTTTTGTAAATGGTTCAACATTTTCATAATGTATTTTTTTACATGAAGAGAAAAGGAAAAATTTGTGGCCATTGTTATTTTGAGGTTATTAAGCAATGGTTTTGCTGATCCGGCCCACCGGAGGTCAAACTGGGCTGTATGTGGCCCACAGACTAAAATGAGTTTGACACCCATCTTAAAGGATAGTGCACCCAAAAATGAAAATTCAGCCATTATCTACTCACCCATATGCCGAGGGAGGCTCAGGTGAAGTTTTAGAGTCCTCACATCACTTACGGAGATCCAAGGGGAGAGGAGGTAGCAACACAACTCCACCTAATGGAGG
>NC_065529.1:48846356-48846474 GCF_006386435.1 Epinephelus moara | reverse complement strand
ACGCAGATGAAAAAATGCAGTCCGTGAGGTTTGTTTTAAATGAGAATTAAAAGACAAATCTTGATCAAATATTACTCCGAGGTTTCTTACGGTAGTGCTAGAGGCCAGAGCAATGCCA
>NC_065529.1:48835904-48846338 GCF_006386435.1 Epinephelus moara | reverse complement strand
AAAATGCAGTCCGTGAGGTTTGTTTTAAATGAGAATTAAAAGACAAATCTTGATCAAATATTACTCCGAGGTTTCTTACGGTAGTGCTAGAGGCCAGAGCAATGCCATCTAGAGGAACTATGTCATCAAGGCCAGAGCAATGCCATCTAGAGAAACTATGTCATCAGATAAAGAGTCTCTGAGTTGTTTGGGGCCAAGAACAATAACTTCAGTTTGGACTGTTGTTGTTTGTCGATCAGCAGCTCCCGTTTGAAAGAAGTTGAAAAAGATTTTTCAGAATCCAAACTGATGGACCAGTGTAGCAGCTTCAAATAAAAAACTCCCCCAAACCCAAACCTGGAGTTTAAAGGAGTTAACAGGCTGTTTGAAAGAAACACCTCCCCTTCTCCACACACTGCTCCACCTCCTCTCTGCTCCTGCTTTCCCTCCCAGTCCTCCAACCCCACCTCTACTTCCCTCTTTCTCCCCCTTTCTCTTCCCATCTTTCTGTCCTCCAGCTCCTCCTTCTTCTCCCACCTCCTGCTTCTCACTTCTCCCTCCTTCTCCTCCTCCTCCTCTTCCTCCGCCTCCTTCTCTTCTTCTCTAGTCTGAGGTGTGTGTGTGTGTGTGCATCTCTCTCAGTCAGTCCTGCTGTGTCTCCCCTGTAGGGCAACACCTGTCGATGCACTTTGATGCTTTCCACCACCAGGTCAGCGACCTCCCTCCAGCTCTCCCTGCGCGCTCCTTAAGAAAGGTACCCTCCTCCTCCTCCTCTTCCTCCTCCTGCTCCTCACTCCTGCTGTTGGTCTGGATGATTGTCCGTCTGTCTGTCAGTGTGCACTCCCCACGAAATGCACATTACTGTCTGAGTGCATTTCTTTGTGTCCATTTTTGTTTGTTTGTTTGTTTGTTTGCCTCTGCACATGATGACTCTGAATGAAACTTATTTTTTTGTGCAATGAAGGGGCTTTTTTCATATAGAATTATATCAGGAACTAAAACTTTCAGGATAAAAATAACTGAACAAATGTGATGTCCTAGTGCATTTGCAGCTGGAGGACTTTGTAAAAGTTTTCAAACAAAATTAAAATCAGCCTGTCCCTGTGTGTTTTTCCAAATCCAAAATGTTCCTCTAATCTTGTTCTTAACGTTCTGACACTAAACAAAGTTCACAGTTGGGTTTCTAAATGTTGAAGTTAAAAATAATCTGAGAGATTTCAGGGTGCCGTATGTCACCGCAACAAATCAAAATATCAGCAAAGGACATCTCTCTTGTGGTTGTTTGTAATTTCTGTTTTCCACAGCAGACACCTTCCTCTCCTTCTCTGGTTGTTGTCCTGTTTTCTGTCCCTTTTTCAGTTTATATAGTGTTTATTCCTGATGTACTTTAAGCATGTGACTTACTCAGATTTTTCTGTACCTTTTTTATCCAATGTTTCCTTTTGGAGTGACATGTTCTGTGTTTGCAACACAAGTCTGCATTTGAAAAGTAATAATAATGATAATGATAATACGGGTTAGAAGCAAAACTAAATGTTGGATGGAGCAAGCTTTGTGTCATCAACTTGGTTATTGCTAATAAATTGTCTCTATAATAATAATAGGCAATAAAAGGTAAGGTGTTATTAAAGGTATGCTATGCAGGAATTTGTGAACAGTATAAAAGATTCTGCAGATACCGTCACACACTGAGAGTCAGTCTTAGTCATGATTAAAGCCCCTTTGCACAAAAAAACCTACTAACACCCGCTGACATCTGACTGTATTGTGTTAGTATTAGTATGATTTTTAGTTATGGTATTAAATGGCTCTGACCTCAATCGGCAATAATGGAAATACAGCACCTGGATGAACTCCACATTCACATCTTTGCCTTGAGTTCAGTTCAGCTTTGGTGAACTCTGACCAGTGAAGTCGCAGCCTCAACCAATAGCAAAGAAGTATGTGTGGAGGAGACGGTGCATTCCAATACCTTCATACCATACTATTAGTATGCCAGAAAAAGATTAGGTATCTTCCAATAAATAGTATGTCAAATGCAGTATGCCAGGCATGTCCAGAGTGCTGCCCAGGGACCAGCTGTGGCCCGCAGGCTGATTTTAAATGACCCGCAGCTTGTTGCTGTCCAGCACACAATACTGGTTAATAAAGCAAGAACACTGCATTTTTGCATTCACCTCATGATTACAGGAGTATCACACAGTTTGCCGATATGCACTGAGTAGGAAGTATGGCAAGGAACAGAAAGCAAACAAGCAAACAAACGGTTAGCTAACAGCAGTTATTTCCTGTTTGGTAGCACACTTGGCCATGGCTAAGAAAGTCCACAGAGAGGGCTGCTGCTGCCTTTAGGAGCTTAGGAAAGTTTAAAACTTTTTCACTGACAGATGAAACAGTTGTGTTTGTCCCATCTGTGTGACTTTTTTTTGATAACACATGTAATGCAAGAAACAGCTGGCCCCAGGTATTTTCACTTTATCCAATCCGGCCCCCGTTCAGAGAGGATGTCTTACTGTATCTGCTGCAATGAGTCATAACTTAACAATCTGCTGTTTTCCAAATGACATACTTTTTCTTTTTACTTCAAATTTCATGCTACCAGCTGTGACAGTTGTATGAGCGAGAGGGTTGAAGTTCAAGGTGCTGTTTTACGATGACGTAGTATACACTTTATAGGTGCAACTGCTATATGTACTATATGTAAATTAAAAAGAAAAAATCTGCCTGGCTGGTAGGGAGTCGGGAGGCAGGCATGGTACCCAAGAAAATGAAAAATGTACCAATCACATCATATTTTGTGTCGACTGTCACTTTGGCAGGTGATGGTCACTCATGTGTGACCGTACCCTAACACTAGCTGTCCCTTTTAACTCCTTTTGTTTGTATCTTCTTCTCCTCTCTCCCCTTCTCTCCTCCTTCTCCCTCTCCTCTGTCTCTCAAGTCTCCTCTGCACCCTATACCTGCCTCGCCCACCAGTCCACAGTCCATCCTGGATGGCAGTAACTCCACCTTGTCAGGCAGTGCCAGCTCTGGAGTCTCCTCCCTCAGTGAGAGCAATTTTGGCGGCCCCGCCTCCTCCTCCGACCCCCCAGCCAGCCGCACAGACACCCTGGAGTCCGTCCCCAGCAGTCAGGCCTGGACCACCGACCAGGAAGACCTGGACTCACCTTACCAGCCTGTCAGGTACAGCGTCTCCGAGCCTGAAGTCCTGGACGGAGTCAAACCCCCGCCCTGCCGCAGCCACTCCGCCCCAGGAGGCGTCGCCCCGGCCCACGCAGGGGGCCAAATCCAGCCCCAGGCTCCGGTCTCGGCCTCTACTGGAGCTCCACAACAACCACAGCAGCAGGATGGGCTGCCACACCCCCAACACCACTACTACCACCACCACCACTTCCACCCACACTACATCCCCCACCACCCACCTCTGTACCACCTCCACGAGCCTCCTCCAGCCCTGCCCCCCAAACCCTACCTCAGAGAGGGCTGTATCCCTGAAGAGGACCCCCTGAACACCCAGTCCGCCCCCCCTCCTCCCGCACCCCGGCCCATGCCACGCAAGATCTCCCAGCCCATAATCGCAGCAACCAAGGATGAGCAAGCTAAAGTGGCGTGGGAGCACGGCATCAGTGAGGAGTGAGACGCCGACTGGTGATTCATAGAAACTTGTAGAATTGAAATAAACAGAGTAAAAACTCTTTTCAGGGGAGAGCGAGAAAGAAGTGAGAGAGAGAGCCGAACTGAAGGTGAGAGATGAAGTGATGCTGCTCCTGCTCCAATAACCAAACTAATCAAAGATGAAGGCTGGAATGATCGACGCCCATCTCATCCTCAGCAGCTCCGCCGACACCTGAAACATGTTTAACTTTAAGCAGACGACATGTCGCTGTACGAGCTTGATTTGTTTGGTTAAATCCAGAAATATTTAAATCCGTCACAATAATGTCCATATTTCTAAATTCTGTCCCACCTCCACTGAATTTGCACAGACAGGTATCTATATTATGGATTTTATTTTTATGGATAACATTATACAAACATGATCATTCAGAAGATTAAAGATTTAAAAAAAGAGAGAGAATTATTCTGTGTAGTGACCTCGCTCTGAAGATGTTTTGACAAGCAGCACTTTAACAAAGAAACAGAGCCCCAGTCATAGAAGAATAATTATAATTACGCATACTTTTTATGACTGCAGTCAAAGGAGAGACAGTTATCGGCGGCTGTGCTGCTGCATGAGGATAAAGTGATGAACTCACTGAAAACAAAATTAAATGATTTAATAATGAAGACTTTTGTTCCACCTGAGTCCTGAACAACCAATCGAACCACAAACTGAGGCTGTAAATCCTCCTCCATGTCATTCATCAGATAAACAGCTGGAACCATGAGAGACGACGGCCGAAAAGTATTTATATTTTCCAACAAAAACATTAGAGTATGTAGATAAATGTAACACAGTATATAAAGGTATATAGATATGATTTATATTCAATTCTTATACTTAAAATTGAAGGTGAAACTTACGCAGACATATGCAAGATAAATGGCTTCCTGAGCCGTCGGTAGCTGCTCGATGATTCATGACGTGCGCTTGTTTAAAAGGACAGGATGCTTCACACACAAACACTCGCAGGGTTTTGATGCTGAAGCTGCTGAAAATGTTGCAACCCCCAAATTCATGACGTCACAAAAGCCTGTGAAGGATTTTCTTTAAGCTGAGGAGGCGTTCAAGGGAAGAGGCGTCACATTTGTAGAGAGTATTAACAATAATAAATATACACTTTTTGCCATTTTTTTTATGAAAGTAATGAAATGTAATGACTGATGTACATTTTTTTAATCAGGAAACAGTTTTGTATGCATGTTCATTCACTGACAGTTACAGTTTAAACAGAGACGATCCCGTGAGGTGAATCACAGGACGCACTGGAGAACTGAAGTTTCACCAACATGGTTTATCTCAATGAAACTGGAGTAAAAGTACTGTGAAGGATTATACTTTTTTATTTTGTTTGTTTTTGTTTTACAAATGTGAAACTTTTTACTTTCAGCCACCAGCTCAGATTATGTTCATGCTGTCGTCTGTCTCATCACTCCTCTCCTCTTTGTTTGAAGTGAACAAAACTCAACTGTGAACAGCTGTTAGCTCACCTGGTTTAGCTTCTGAACTACTGTGTGATGTTTCTGTCACAACCATTTAATATGCTGAGTGTTTTCTGCCTGATGCTGGATCAGATTCCAACCAGAGAAGTACACGATGAACTTTAACCGTTGTAGGAAGAGAGTTTGAGTGCAGTCAGTTTAGTGTCCACAGACCTCATGAAGGGCACAGGAAACTCAGTCGTGAGTTTATAACTTTAAATATGTTAAAAGAAAGTTTTCACTCAGTCCCTGTTACGACTCACAGAAAGGCTCATACAATGAAGACTAAACAATGAAGGTGAGCCCGGCCAAAAAAGAAGGAACAACACCCACCAACCCACAAAGAGTTGCTATGATCTGGCCTCTTCGCTCTGATCTAAACCCACACGGAAACTAACGGAAATAGTGCCATAAGAACAGGACTACCAGAGGCATCAAATAACAGAACAAAAAAAACACCAAAGCCTGTCAGGCACACCCAACAAGCTGCTGTAGAGGCCAGAGAAAAGAAGAGAGAAATGGTTCATACCATTAGTAGGTAGGGGTCTGCACACCATTTGACACTTAGCCTGCAGATTTGCCAGATCCACCACGAAATTTTAGCGGCAAAAGCGGCGTATATGTCACCATGACCACATGGTCCATACAAACACAAACAAGTGAAGGTAGACTGATAAGACAGAGAGCTGATGATGTCATTCAGGGTAACATAACATCCCATTATGACCATCACTGGTAAAGCCACCACGGATTTTGCTCTGGAGGCCACTATTGATGTTTGTTTTGTCAGCTCGCTTGGCAGCACGGTTGCTGCCGCTGCCTCACTCCATTTAAACAACTGTAATAATAATAATAATACATTTTATCAAAACATCCCAGGGTCACCTTAAATTAAAAAAAAAAACAAAAGACATAATTTAAGCAGACACATATAACAGCTGGGATAAAAACAGCTTCCCGACCATCGCTGTTACATGTTAAGCACTGGCGCCTGAAATGGAGCGGACTCTGTGAACCAGTCCTTACTCCTCCAACCAGATCCACCTCAGCCTCAAGCACATGCATGTACACATCATAGCCAGCAAGAGGGGGAGCATGTAACGTGTGATAGAAACTAAGTGACCACATGTTTTTAGGAAATTACTGAACCTGTTTTTTTAAATGACACTGTATATTTGTGAGGCTTCTCTAAAGATTTATATCTTCAGCAGGAACCAGTGGGCATGGAGCCACAGACAGGGTGAGGAAGTCAGAGAGTTTTACAAGAAACAAAATATATAATAATGTCAGCCGCATCGTCGAAATGTCGTCATTATACAGTTAATTATCGCCATGTTTGTTTCCATCTGCTTATCCTGCTTCAGATGAAATGTTCATCTCCTCTCTGTGTGTTTCCTGTGGTGTGTGGTTGACAGAAGGTGCAATTTATCATGACAACTTTCCATTCAGCTCATGGGTTTTGCTGGGTTGCATACCAGTTCACTGACTAAATGTCCTGCAGCCACATTAGGATGTTATCAGATACAGATGTTTCTCCTGCTGAGACAAGTTGAAATGTGTAAAGCTGTCCTTTAGTCTGGATTATTTACCATGAAAATCAGAAGTGAAGAATTTAATTCATATTTCAGTCACAACTGGAACTAAACAAACAGAGCTTAAGCTGTGAGGGGTTAGGGGGCAATTTTTAGAAAACCTCAGAATCCTAAGAATTTTCTTAGAATTTCGTCACTAGGAGCAACTTTTTTTTTACTAAGCAGCTTTTTGAATACGACCCCCGGTGTTTCGTCTAACTCCAAACGTCCCATTTTAAATGCATTTCTAAATCCAGTTTTCTGTTCCTTTAAGGAAATCATTCCTTACATTATAAATCCCCAACAGAAAACTCTATGTATTATTTATATATTTCAGATCTGGGACTGTTAACATTAATCATCTTGACTGTAAATTAGCCCTCTGTCACTTTAGGAACAAAGGGGAGGCATTGCATTAATGACTTGCAGAGACACTGATATTCAGATTTTTGTTATATCTGGTTGCAGTGTGGTGACCTAATGGAGAGAAGTATCCTCCGAGTTGCTTTGAATTCTGTTGAAAGTGAAACAGTCACACAGCTGAGGCAGGATGAGTGTTAAGATCAGGTTTGAGGTTTGAGAGGGTTAGCATACTGTGCTTATTGTTTATGTCTGTTTTTCTCCCTGCCTGAAGCGTAGAGCCACCCAGCAGATGTCACTGGCAGGTTTGAGTCAGTGTTTAGACAAGTGGACTTTTTAAATTATTTCTTGGCATGGCTGCAAATTGTTTCTCTCTTTCTGTAAAGCACTGCGGTCCCAGTGCAGATCTGTTGTTCAGCTCATGACTGAAGTGCAGCTAAGAGGTTAGAGGAGGATTCACAGGATTTGACGGGAGTGAGACTTTCAGTTTGCGATGAATGAACGTAACTCAGTCTGTGCTGTTACACCAGTGTTGGTTAAGTGTGTGAGTTTTATCATATCAGGAGAGAGTTTGCACAGAGGGAGGAGAGATTGTTTGGCCATAACATTATGTTGCAGGTCACACAGTGAGCTGACAGTGGTAAATGTATTAAATATAAAGGCCTCTCAGTGTTCAGTTTATTAGGTATGTCAAGCCAATGCAGTCTAATACAACAGTTCTGCAGTGAATCCTCTTTCATGAAGGTTATAATGTTTGTGTTTCTGTTGTTTAGCCTGCACCCACTGATACACATAGCGTGGACACAATAACACCTGTCAGCTCAACAACACCACAAACTACAGCCTCCAAAATGATCATAAAGTTGAATAAACACCTCTCCAAAACAGTTTCAGCAAAAACTGAACATTATAATGTTCATGAAGGAGGATTTACTGCAGGGCTGTATTTGTCTTTAGCTCGGTGTACCTAATAAACTGGCACTTATACGCAACCCTCATGTTAAAAAAAAAACAATAACTAGGGCTGTCAAACAATTCATTTTTGTAATCATGATTAATCACTGAATTTCAATAGTTAATTGTGATTAATCTCACTTTGTATCGCAGCTTTAAAATTCCATGATCTTGTGTTTCAAATCAGTTTTGAAGTCCATACTGAAGAGGTGAAGCAATTCTTACCAGAGTGTTTTGACTGGGATCAAATGAATGCAAAGAAATTTACTTTATAATCTTGACTTTTAGATTTATTTATTTCAAATCAGTGCTGCGCTGCTACAACAGTGTGCTCCAAGAGACAAAATAACAGCCATTAACCCACTGAGCATACTGTAGACTTACTTTTGTCTTTTTAAGGGAGGGGGCAGGGGATCTTTTGGGAGAGATAGCAGCTCAACAGTATACGCCCTAAAGAAGTAGTATATATCACCTGAAAGCTAGAAACCTGAAGATTAATTTGAGCTGCAGCTCAGCACTGTGTCAGGTTACTCTAGTCATAAATCTGTAATAAACACTGCATGCAAAGAAGTCAATAGTTTGTGCTCAAAACTGTGTGGGACGAACATAAAGTGGACGTGTCTGTGAAGGTTAGACTCATCAGGACCCACAGGAACAATTTTTATTCAGATATCTTGCAGTGGGAGGTCAAGGGACCTCAGTGAAAATGCTGTTTTTCCCTCACCAACATTTAGCTTAACTTTGGAGCATTATGTGACCCCCTCCCTGAGAAGCTAGCATAACATGGTACCACTGGATTTTAAAACGCAGCCAACTATAGACTCTCAAAGACAGACGGCGGCGAAAGTGCTATGTTTGGACCTTAATCACACTTTCACACGTTAACGCTGACAGCCCTGAAACAAACTTAAATTCCTGCAGTCAGTTATCTAACCCTTCACGTGACTGATTGGTTGTGTCTTTCTGTGGGGAAAAAACTATGCAAAGCCGTTTGTGATCAGGATTTATTTTAATCAGTGTCCAGTTTTTTGTTCCTGCAGTAAATGCATGATTAAGAGCAGAGAAATTTTGCTGCAGTCTGGTACTTCATAAAAGTGATAAGTAAGTGTCCTGTAAGTAAACCTTATTCTGTGGGGAAGTGAACAGAGGGGGGAAAATTACACAGCGTGACTTTGTAAAACAGTCTGTGAAACTATGACTCTCACTTAGCGATGCACCGGTTAGACTAGCAGTGAGCATGCTGTGACACTAAAACCACTCAACACACTTGTTTGTATGTCTTTGTTTTCTGTAAATGCTGTGATGCATAGAAAGAGGAGGGATGTGAAGGGAGAGCAGATATTCAGTGCACGGAGGAGACGGGTTGATTACTGTGTACATAAACAAGGACAGAGTGTATTTATACCGATCATACAGGGCAAACCTTGTATACATGTAGATTGTGATTGTCTCGCCTTGTACTTTCTGATGTAAAACTGTTTTTAAACCTAGACAGCAGCAAACAACACAACAAGTTCCTTTTGTCTAATTATTCCGATTATTTCAGGGCAGCTGAGGGGAGGTTTATTATTATGTTTTGTGTATTTTGCATCAATGACAAACCCAGATAGTGAGTTACTATGATGGTATTCCTTTGTACAATGATGCTAATAAGTATTTCTTGTATATAAAAGTCTTTATTGTGTTAGCATGGGTATAAACTGTGACGTGTATGACAGTAGATGTAAATACTCACGTTTTTTTCCTACTCACTAAACAAACTGCTGTGTTGTGGATTCATGATTAATGACAAACATTAAACAATAATGTTTTATTGACTCAGCTCTGATTCGACCTGCATTCATTTCTCCTCTTCTTTGATCAAGTTAAACTGGAAACCCAGCGGTGGGAGAAGAATTCACATCCTCTACAGAAGTGAAAGAAGGAAAACAGTGTAAAAATACTAATGTAAAGTACTACATTCAAAATATGGTGAGAGGTGAGAGAATTCCCACACACTGTGCTATTACTTGCTATAAACTGTATTTGAATAACACATTTTGGTTCTTAGACCTTCATCACTTTACCAAATGAAGGTCTAAGCACATAAATTCTCATCTCTTTCCTGTGGACATTTTCCTTCTACGCAGCTGTCTACAAGTTATTAAGCAGGGATCCGACAGTCATTAAAAACCTGTAAAAGTCATGGAATTTCTTGATCACATTTTCCAGGCCTAGGAAAGTCATGGAATTGTTGAAAATCATTGAAAGTTTTGGAAAAGTCATAGAATTTTGCTGTGTGCAATGAAATTGTTACCTGTCCAGATAACCTTCCATGTAATGCGACATAATAGCAATTTTTTTTTTGTCTGTAGCTGTCGATGTAACGTAAGATACTGTGTGACGTTTTGCCAGACCAGTGGGACAAGAAAATCCTTATTATAGATCC
>NC_065529.1:48834296-48835404 GCF_006386435.1 Epinephelus moara | reverse complement strand
GAATCTGTAGTGGCAGTCTTTTTTGATGTAGAAAGTGCATATGATATGGTTTGGAGGGAGGGGTTAATGATCAAGTTAAATATGATGGGAATAGTGGGAAGAGCATGTAATTGGATTAAAGACTTTTTATTTGATAGATTTATTCAAGTCAGAATTGGGACAGCCTTATCAGGAAGATATATGGTAGATGATGGTACCCCTCAGGGCAGTGTTACTAGCCCAATACTCTTTTCCATCATGATGAATGATGATGGAGCTTTGTGGAAAAGAGTAAAGAATATAAGTCATATTATAGATAAAATGCAACAGACAGTTAACATGGTAGAAACATGGTCATATTCTTGGGGATTTAAGTTTTCAGTTGAAAAAAACAAAACATTAATGTTCATTAGAAAGAGAGGTGCTGGCACACAGATAAACATATATGGGCAAAGAATAGAGCAGGTGAAAGTCTTTAGATTTTTGGATGTGTGGTTTCACGAAGAGTTAACATGAAAGGAACAGATTCATAAGATAACAGCCAAGTGTAAAAATATATTAAATGTGATGAGATGTTTAACAGGATCAGAATGGGGAGCAAGCAGATCTGCAATTAAAAATATGTATGTAGCGCTGATTAGAGCAGTATTAGATTATGGATATATTGCCTGCGGTTCAGCAGCAAAAACCTCATTAAAGAAGTTGGAGGTGGTGCAAGCACAAGCTTTAAGACTTTGTTGTGGTGCTTTAAAAACGACTCTTGTGTCCGCTCTTCAGGTTGAGATGGGTGAAATGCCGCTGCACATCAGACACAAACAGTTAATGATGAACTACTGGACAAATTGTCAAGGGCATTCTGAAGATCAACATCGACACAAGGGTAGGACACACCAGGCTAAATAAAACACTGAATTTAATAAACAAACATCCCTCAGGATTATGTGACGTATATCAAATAGAGGAATCAGTGGAACATATAATTTTGCAAACATGTGACTCCTCACTTCCAGAGTTCTTGTGTGTTTTGACCATGACCCAGAACTGACATGTCTCCTACTTGTTTTTAAAACACAAGGCCACTTGACTGTGTGAGATCTTATATGCCTTTTTACTTGAGACACATCAAAGT
>NC_065529.1:48779530-48833299 GCF_006386435.1 Epinephelus moara | reverse complement strand
TCTGAAAGCTCTGCCACATGTTTTGCATGTAAACAGTCTCTCTCCTGTATATGTGTGACTTCAACTGGAACCTCTGTGCTCAAGTGATGCACCTTTACACCTGTGTGCGTTCTCATGTGGATTGTCAAGTTACTGCTAGATCTGAAGTGTCTCCCACATGTTTTGCAAGTATACGGCTTCTCACCTGAATGAGTCCTCGTATGGACTAACAAGACATCACTACGTCCAAAAGCTCTCCCACATACTTTACAAGTATACGGCTTCTCCCCTGAATGAGTCCTCATGTGGCCTAACAAGTCATCATTACGTCTGAAAGCTCTCCCACATACTTTACAAGTATATGGCTTCTCACCTGTGTGGATTGTCATGTGCCTTTTCAATACTGATGCGTCACTGAATCTTTTCCCGCAGGTCTTGCAAAGGTAGGGCTTCTCACCTGTGTGGTTTCTCATGTGGCTAATCAGGCAACGGTTCCCTGTAAAACCTCTCCCACGCGTTTTGCATGTATGTGGCTTCTCTCCTGAGTGGACTCTCATGTGCTTTGTCAATGTGGACACATCCCTGAATCTTTTCCCGCAGGTCTTGCAAAGGCACGGCCTCTCATCTGTGTGGATTCTCATGTGGACTTTCAAGTCACCATTACGTCTGAAAGCTTTCCCACATACTTTACAAGTATACGGCTTCTCCCCTGAATGAGTCCTCATGTGGCCTAACAAGACATCATTACGTCCGAAAGCTCTCCCACATACATTACAAGTATACGGCTTCTCACCTGTGTGGATTGTCATGTGCCTTTCCAATCCTGACTTCTGACTGAATCTTGTCCCGCAGGTCTTGCAAAGGTAGGGCTTCTCACCTGTGTGGGTTCTTATATGAGCACTCAATGCTGATGTGTCACTGAATCTTTTCCCACATGTTTTGCAAGAAAACGGCTTCTCACCTGTGTGGATTGTCATGTGCCTTTCCAATCCTGACTTCTGACTGAATCTTTTCCCGCATGTTTTGCAAGAAAACGGCTTCTCACCTGTGTGGGTTCTTATATGAGTGTTCAATGCTGATGTGTCACTGAATCTTTTCCCACATGTTTTGCAAGAAAACGGCTTCTCACTTGTGTGGCTGTTCAGGTGTCTCTGCAATTTTGACTTGCGCTCAAAAACTTTCCCACATACGTCACATTTTAAAGGCTTTTTACCTGTATTTAAGTTTATCACAGCAGAGGTGTGTGGACTGTTACTGTTCATTTCACTTTCATGATGTCTTTTCTCTGCTTGAAGCTCTGTGTTTCTAGTTGATCCTGAGTCTCCATGCTGGTATTCTTCCTCATCTTGGCTCTCAGCTACATGAGAGTTGTGACAGAGCAGCTGGTGCTCACTGGTTGCTTCTGATATCACAGAGCTTATAACTGGCATTTTGAATACAGACTCTTTCTCTGCTGCACTTTGAGTGTCATCATGAATGAAGTCCAGAGTCTGATCTTCACTGTGCTCACTTTCCTCATCAGCAGGAGTCAACATAAAGCCATCAGTCTCCTGCTTCACTACAAGCTGCTCTCCCTCCTGACTGCTGCACACTTCCTCCTCTTCCTCTTTAATCTCTGGAGGCTCTGGCTCCTCTTGGTCCACACTGGACTTCCTCTCCTCAATACAGAGCTGCTGCTCAGGGACAACCTCCTCCTCCTTACACACATGTTGCTGTGGGAGCTCTGGAGGGACACACAACAACACCAACAGCATACTAATGTCATGCTACAGCAAATAAACACACATGCCAGTAAATTACTTCAATTAGCTTTCACCCACCTGTCCTGTGTAACTTTATTTCAGGCTTCAAAACGATATCCAACAGTCTGCGCTGACGATCGATCTCTTCCTCGTACTCGACGATGCTTCTTTTAAAAACTCCCAATATTTCTTCAGCAGCAGCAGTTAGTCGCTCGTTGACAAACTCTCTCAAAGACTCAACTGAACACATTGTTGTCTAATGTAGGCTACAGTAAATGTGGCTCGAGGTTTAACTCATAGATTAACCTCCCGAAGTGAACTCAGTCATCTGGGAAACGCGGCTGGCGCCTTTTTCTTGTTTACTTCTTCTTCTTCTTCTTGTTCTGCTTCTTCTTCTTCTTCGTCTCCTTTTTTTAACGGCAGTAGCAAACTATGATAGTGCATTACCGCCACCCTTCGGTGTGTGTGATTACTGTATAGGCTTACAGGCTACATTTTGCATAATAAAAGGGAAAAAAACAAAACAAAAAACAAAAAAACACTCATACCCGTTTATCTAGTCCTGTACTTCTAAGATACTCAAATACTCTACTCATTATTCTATCTGTCGAGGGCTTATCTAACATTTCTTTTATGCTAAATTTCATCCCTATTTCCTCAATATTTCTTTTTAATTTTTCTCTTTCCCGCTCTACTTTTTACATTTCATAAAAATATGTTTAACACTTTCTTCCTCTTTACAAACACTGCACTCTCCGTTTCTGTGTTTCCCTATCACAAATAACGTTTTACTTAGTCCTGTGTGTCCTGATCTTAACCTTGATAAAATAACCTCCTCCCTCCTGTTCCTGCCTCCCTGTCTCAGTCCCCCTACAGAGGGGTTTATAAAAAACAGATCTCTTCCTTTCCTTTCTTTTTCTTCATTCTTCATTTGTTGCTTCATTAAAGTTTTAGTTTCTGCTTTACTCATCTTAGTTGTTGCTGTAATTTTATCATATTTGAGAGCTTTCTTTGCATACCTGTCTGCAAGTTCATTTCCTTGCACTCCTACATGCGCTGGTACCCAAACTAATTTTACATGCAACCCTAATCTTTGAATTTTAAAAAGTAACACAAATATTTCATATATAAGGTCCTGTCATTAACCTGAAATGGCTGATTGCATATTTTCTAATGCTCAATGAGTCTGTGCATATTATGGCTCTTAATGGTTTTATTTCCTCAACCCACTGCAATGCTAGAATTATTGCAACAATTTCGGCAGTAAACACTGATACATCATTACTTATCCTTACAGCTTTCTTTAATTCTAATTCAGGTATCACATAAGCTGCACCTACCTGACCTGTTTCTGGACTTTTTGATCCATCTGTAAAATTTTAATATATCCATAATAGTTATCTAGATGCATTGTAGTCATCTCTCCACAATTTTTACTATTCTTAATTTTTGTTTCCAATGATATATCTACCTCCGCTCCTGGTAACAACCATGGAGGGATATGTGGAAACGCTGCAGCTGAACAAAAGTCTTTGCCTGTTATCCCTAACTTCCTTGCTTCTTCCTCTAATGTCCATCCTATACATTTTTGCTTACTGTTACTATGCTCCCATGATGGTTCCAGAGCCCTCCTTGTCGGATGATCTTCTTTATGTCCTTTTAAATTTACCCAATATACCAAACTTATTTGAAGTCTTTTTAAATCTATTGGCAATTCTCCCATTTCAACTTGCAATGCAGGGATTGGGGTAGTCTTACAAGCCCCGCAACATATCCTTAAAGCTGCACTTTGTATTATTTCTATTTTATCCAGATGTATTTTAGATGCAGATCCATATGCTATAGATCCATAGTCCAATGTGGATCTTATTAACCCTATGTATAACATTTTCATTGTTTTCTTATCAGCTCCCCACTCTCTACTTCCTACACTTCTAATTACATTTCATACTTTTTTACACTTATCAATTATCTTACCTATATGCACCTGCCATGTAAGTTTGGTATCAAACCACATTCCTAAAAACTTTATCACATTCACCCTTTCTAAAGTTTTCCCATATATTTTGAACTTAAATTCCTGTTGTATTTTCTTTTTGGTAAAGAATATAGCTTTGGTTTTCTCCACTGAAAATCTGAATCCCCATTTCATAGACCATGACTCTACATTATCAATTACTCTTTGTAAACTCTTCACAATATATTTTACATTTTTCCCCCCGTTTCCATAATGCTCCATCATCAGCAAAAAGAGATCTTCCTACATCACTTGCAACTGAACTATATATATCATTTATCATGATAGAAAATAAAATTGGACTAATCACACTTCCTTGAGGTACTCCATTCTCTACCGGCAAGCACTCTGAAAAACTTTTATTTATTCTTACCTGTATTTTCCTGTTATTTAGAAAATCTTTGATCCAATTAAACATGTTTCCATCTGTTCCTAGTTTTTTAATTTTTATCAATACTCCCTCTTTCCATAACATATCATAAGCTTTTTTCTACATCAAAGAAGACTGCAGCAACTATTTCTTTGTTAGTTTGTGCCTTTCTAATATCTGACTCTAGATTTATTATTGGGTCCATCGTACTCCTCCCTTTCCTGAAACCACTTTGGTATTTTGATATCAAATTCCGTACCTCTAAGTAATATGTTAGTCTTTCTACTATCATTCTTTCCATTATCTTCCCTAAATGGGAAGTTAAGGCAATAGGTCGATAGTTTGTTGCTTTGCCTGACTCTTTCTCTGGTTTCTTGGTTGGAACTATCACTGCTAATTTCCAACCAATCGGAAGCTTTCCCTCAGTTCATTATCTTGTTGAATAATTCCAATATAACCATTAATATATCATCGTTTAAATGTTTCAGCATTGCATAACTTATTTTATCTTTTCCTGGAGAGGTAATTTTGCTTTCATAATTGCTCTTTTCTTTTCATCAAGTGTAAACAAAGAGTTTAACGTATTTTCTTGAGCTTTATTGCTCTCTAGATATTCTACATTCTGCCTTTTCGTATTTTCTCTTGCTTTCCTTCTTCTTCTTCTTCTTCTTCTTCTTCTTCTTCTTCTTCTTTTTCTTTCTCTCTTCTTCTTCTTCTTTCAATTTATTGGCGGATCTTAATACGAAGTAAACGTTTGCTATGTGGAACCTTTGTTTAGCCGCTTGGCCGTTTCCGCCGGTAGAAACAGTTGACGGACCCGGTGGGAAGCGGCTTCTGTGCTTGTTGCCACGTCGGAGTAGTTGTTGAACCTGACTTATTCATTTAGAGGACTATAAGAAATCATTTTCTGTAGTGTTTTCTGGTTTAACCGCAGTCATGGTGAGTGTGATAACTTTATATTCAAGCTGTAAGTGAAGCTGTTCGCTAACGTTTGTGTTTAACGGTGACCGTTTGTTTTGCTGACGTGCCCCAGTGGTTAGCTCGTTAGCAGACAGGCTAATGACAGAAAGCTAATCCTTATTGTGAATATCTTTATTTCTGTTTAATTTTAATGCTGCTTTATGTGTTTGTGAATTTCAGGTTTCCGTTATTAACACGGTGGACACCTCTCACGAGGACATGATCGTAAGTTTTCATAATTTTTCATTTAACTGTCGCTGAGCATTGAAGCTAACGTTAGCATTCACTAAAGAAGCAGGGTTGATTGAATGTGGTTTTAGCAGGTTCCAGAAATACATATATGTATCTTTATATGTTGCATGTTTATCAGACAGTGTTTTCACTGTAACGTGACATTATTGTGGGGTAAGGATCAGGTGAATGTACGGTGAAACATGCACAGTGGCTACATGTATCATGTCAGTATTAACACATAGGGGTGGAGGAAGTGTTCAGATTCTTTAAAAGTCCTAATACCACCCTGTAATAATACTGTCAACATTATCAAGCAAATATAGTTAATGTAGATAAGTCTTACAGTGTTCCCTATGACTGTCCAATTTTATATTTAAAGTCATTAGATTATTATGACCCATGCATTTTTCTAAAAGCAGGATTTTACTGTTGTAGTTTGTTGAGGTGGAACTCATTACTATTAGCTCATGATTATTTTTATTATAGATGAAAACTGATTATTTTCTCCATTAATTGATTGAATGTTTAATTTGTCAAAATCGTGTAAATAGTGACAGTTTGTATCACAGTGATCGAGAGCCCAAAGTGACACCTTCTCAATGTTTGTTTGGTCCAGCCAACAGTCCACACCTCAACATTATCACTGATATATAACAGTTATTAACCTAACAAAAGGAGAAGCTGCAAATCTTCACATTTGTGAAGCTGGAACCAGAAATTGTTTTTAATTAAAAATTACATCAGCCATTAAAATTGTTTCCAGTTAATTTTCTCTCAGTCCACTAATCGTTTCAGCTGTACTTGTATAAACTGTTAGGTAGTTCATTTTATAACAAACATAATATTTTACAAGGTTTATGTATGTTTTGTGTGCAAATACCTTAATTTTTAAAGTAACCAAAGCTGTCTGACGAAAATAGTGGAGTAGAAATTACAATAATTACCTCTGAAATGAGTAGAAATATAAAGTGACATGAAAAGAAATAATTAAGTATTGCAGAAGTACTTCAAATGTATACATAAGTAGTACAGTACAAGGGCCAATGTAGTTACATTCCACCACTGTTTTATTATGATTTACAGATGTAGTGTGGTTTTACTGGTTGTGTCACACTTTTGTTATGATGGCTAAAGCCAAGGAGATGGTCCAACAGCTGTGGATTGGAACTGTTCAGCAGTTCATTGTGTTAAATACTTCTTATGAACACGCTGCAGTCTTGGATTATTTAGCTGATAGTGTCAGTCTTGCTGGAAAGGAAAGGTAGAGTGTGAGATAGTTTTCTCATTTCATGTCTTGTTCTGTCTGTTTCAGCACGACGCCCAGATGGATTACTACGGTACTCGACTCGCCACCTGCTCCTCTGACCGCACCGTAAAAATCTTTGATGTCAGAAATGGAGGGCAGATCCTTGTAGCAGACCTCAGAGGGTAAGACACCCTCGTTACCACCACCAAAGCAGGGAGCTGATGTCACTTCACGTAGATAAATACATTAAAATAAATTACAATGCATAAATAAACTGCAGCCACATAAGTATTGATAAAATTATTATTCTGTTTGTAAGTTCTTCTCCTGTAATACCCGATTATTTTGTCAGATCATACATTTAAGAAATTGTTTTTTAATCTGGGCTGTAACACTGAAATCACATGTAAGCTTTTCCCTTAATTATTGGCACATTTGTATGACATAGTTTGTTTCACACACATATTTTCACTTAAATTTTTTTGTCTCTATATTTGTGTAGCCACGAGGGTCCTGTGTGGCAGGTGGCGTGGGCTCACCCGATGTTTGGCAACATTCTGGCTTCCTGTTCCTACGACCGTAAAGTCATCATCTGGAAGGAGGAGAACGGAGCCTGGGACAAGATGTATGAATACTGCGGGCACGAGTCATCGGGTCAGTAGCTCTGCTGTGTGTTCAGGTGTCGTCTGGTTTTGATAACATTAATTTTCCCATTTTTGGTTGTGTCTTCGTCTCCTTCCTTCAGATAAAATCACTAGTGTTTTGGTTGCAGTTCCAGAACTCAGTGTGACTGATTCTCTTGCAACTTTGTTTTTAAATCTGTTCCTGTGTCTCCGCAGTAAACTCTGTCTGCTGGGGTCCGTATGACTTTGGTCTGATCCTGGCCTGCGGCAGCTCAGATGGAGCCATTTCCCTTCTCACATTCACTGGTGATCAGCAGTGGGACGTCAAGAAGATCAGCAACGCACACACTGTAAGTCTGAGACTCTTCTGAGTACTGCAGAACTGATGTTTCTGTGTATTTCCATCAATGCACGAGATGGAAAAAATGTCTAGAATGATCTAAATTTCTGTTTCACTCTGCTTATTAATACTTTTTTTTTGCACGGTCATGTTGTGTAGCTCGAGCCGTTTTACAGATTTGTTTCTGTTTATTAACTTGGATGTAATTGTCCTGCAGATTGGTTGTAACGCAGTGAGCTGGGCTCCTGCTGTAGTTCCAGGCAGCCTGATTGATCAGCCGTCAGGACAGAAACCAAACTACGTCAAACGCTTTGTCTCCGGAGGCTGCGACAACCTTGTCAAGCTCTGGAAGTAAGTTGTTGTTTAAAATACATTTTCTTGTGTTTAATATTTTTCTGTGTTGTGTTTAATGACTTGAGATGGAGACAGTGGCCATTTTTACACAGAAATCGTGCTAAGGGATGTTACAAAGTCCCTTCTTTATGCCTCCATTGCATTTTTACACAGAACCAAACAACAGCAGCATCATTCTGCTTCAGTGTGTGATTATAGATGGCATCACAGCTTTGCAAAATCAAAAGAAACGCAACAGGGTGACATGTAACACAACAATGTCGGCCTCTAATGTAACATAAAACGTAGGCGTCAGGCAGCGCTATCTGTATAACTGTGGCATAACATGGCAGTAACAATAATTTAGCATCCCTGTTATATGGTGGCTGATTTCCCAAATTCCCAATTTGTGGACATTTTCAGCTGCTGTTCTTCTTGTAAGTAATCTGCTAGCTGCTAACAACTACTTGTAAATCTCCCACAGTGGGTTGCACTCATAAAATGTCATCAAACCGTCACACCCGTGCTGCCAATGATCCTGTCTCGCAGGCTGTCCTGTTAATACAGACTCCATTTGGCACTGTTACTACCTGCTGCGGCAGCTTAAAGGCATGACAACTCTGTCCCCCCTTTCCATGTTTGTACCTTATATACAGAGCAGCATAACAATGCAATATTCCCGCCTTGAACAGGCAGTTTAAAAAGGGGTTAATATGTGGCAGAGAATAATCACATTGTCTGTAAGGCAGAGCCACAGACGCTTTTTAATTAACATTAGATGCTTAAAACAGGGTTTTCTTGGCTTTTAGAGACACTTAATTGGTAGCATCAGTTATGTGGTAGGTTTGCATGTTAAAGATATAAGAAGTGTGTCAAAGTAACAAACAGAGACGTTAACAGAGTTGAAAATTATTCAAATGTGTAGAATTTAAGTTTGTCACTCATGAGGGACTGCTCAGATTTTACACATTCAAGTCTGCTTACAGGTCTTTTGGAGTACTACTGCATTTGCAAAGTTGTATGAAGCCTTTTGTCTCCAGTAAAGTGCGCTGTGGGTAACGTGGGCATCAGCCCAGTTTTGACAAGGAAGACGAATTTACGGAATAAAAAAGACTATCTCTGGTTTTGCTGTGTCAAGTTTGGTTCTTTTTGTTAAAACTCTCTATCATGAGTCAGACATCCTTATAGTAGAGCAATGCTGAATTATTAGAGCACTCTTGTCAGGGAAGTTATTGTTTTTATTTAATAAAAGCTCAAGGAGCTGAGGGTTTATGTCTTTACTGTTGCTGATGGTTACTTCCTGCCTCCAGAGAGGAGGACGGTCAGTGGAAGGAGGACCAGAAGCTGGAGGCTCACAGTGATTGGGTGAGAGACGTTGGCTGGGCTCCTTCTATTGGTCTTCCCACCAGCACCATCGCCAGCTGCTCCCAGGTGAGATTTATTGGAATCAAAAGGATCATTTATTTAATGTGGCACGTTCATTGAGACACTTTTATCAGTCCAACTCTTTCTGCTGCTCAGCTGCACCCAAAATATTTCAGTGTTTCAGGGAATCACTGCGTAAACAGTCAAACTCTGCTTCTTTTTATCAGTTTATTGGGAAACATTAAATTATGTATCTGCACCACTAGATGGAGCCAGAGATGACATCCAGTTAAGTAATTTCTAACGTAACCTGCAATATGATTGGAGGTGAAAGCTGAAAATAAAATCTGCATTTACAAACCCACATCTTTTATCCCTGAACAGGCTGTGTTAACTGTCATTGCCTCTTTTTAAAAAGCAAATGTGTTGATTTTAAAATGAGTCAGAGTGGAAAAAAAGTTTTATTGACAGCTCATGTGTGAAACCAAACACTGTCAGCTCGGTCACATTCCACTAGAGTTCAGTGGGGATACATTTTTTGAGGTTTTGGTTTCCTTTGAATGTCTGCAGGACGGACGCGTGTTCATCTGGACATGTGACGACCCAGCGGGCAACACCTGGACGGCCAAACTGCTCCACAAGTTCAATGATGTCGTTTGGCACGTTAGCTGGTCGATCACCGGAAATATCTTGGCAGTTTCTGGAGGAGACAACAAGGTAGAGTACAAAATGTAATACAGGCACACATACTGGAACTATGGTTTTCAAAAGTGATTTAAAAGATGAGTCTGAGTTTGCAGCCCAGATCTCTTCAGGCAGGTCACTCCTGAGTCATGGAGCTCTGACTGCAAAGGCTCATCTGAGGATCTCAGGGTGTGAGACGGCACATAGGTTAACAAAAGATCTGTTGTATAACTTGGAGCAAGGCCTCTCAGGGCTTTGTAAGCAATCAATAGAATCTTAAAATCCATTGTAAAAGCAACAGGTAACCGGTGTGGTGAAGCCAGGATTGGTGTGACGTGGTCATGTTTTCACACACTTCTCTTACACATGTGTTTGTGTGTTTTATTGTTCTGTAGGTGACGCTGTGGAAGGAGTCGATGGACGGTCAGTGGGCGTGTATCAGTGACGTCAGCAAGGGCCAGGGCGCCGTCTCCACCATCACAGACACACAGCAGAACGAGCAGTGACAAACACAAACACACACACACTTTCATAACAATGACCTCTGACTCTACAAGAATGACCTTAATCTTCAAAGATGAGTTAACTTTTTTGAGCGAACATTGTCCACACAGACTGAGCTACTTTTAATGTCCCTGTTTGGTAATGACATTATGAGTCAAACAGGAGTTCAGCTGTACCGTTTGTTCAGGATAAGTGTTTCTAAAGTTTATCAGAAAGGTAAGAAACCTTCACAGTTTAAAGACGGAGAGTCTCCGCTAAGTGTTTGGGTTCTTTTCCCCTTCTGATAATGTCTGGAAATGCAAACATGACTGATAATTCCCCTGACATATTATTTTATCAGATACACTCCACCGAGTTTCCACATGTACATTGCCGGTTGAAACACAACTTGGTATACAGCTTTACACCCATCCCCCATCTCGTCCCATCACTCTCTGCCCCTGAAACATTCCACCTCCACCAGCGGAGAACAAAACTCTACCATCGCCCCGGATGATCTCTTGACTTTCAACACTTTATTTTATTTAGTTGTTCACTCAAACAGTGAAACAATCTTTGTATTGAGCAGAAGAGCCCCCGTGTGCAACTGTAAAACTGTTATCTCCATTATATCTCATGTATTTGGTGCAAAACTAGCTTCTCTGCTCAGGCTCTAAATAAATAAATCTTCATATTCTCACAGTGAGACAAATCAGAGAAAGAAATACGTCCTCAACGTCAGCCAGTATATTTAATAAGAATGAATAAATGATTTATGAAGTAAGCTGTTGACGAGTACACTTTCTTTTCAACACAGTACCACAGGTGTCAACAACCACAAGTCAACAGGTGTTTGTGAATTCAGAACCTGCCTTAATTAATCAGCCGCTACGCAGCTATGGCAACCGGATGTGAAATCAGTAAGTTGCCAATACAACCATGAATGAGGCATACTCGCAAAAAGTTTTGGAGTGTTTTCTTTTTTCAGTTGTAAAATCAGAAAACAGTGGATGTGTTTTTCATATTTGATGTAATTAAATAACTATAATGTTTAAACAATCTTGTTTCTTTGGTTCTTTGACAGCAGTTTGTCGACTGATGTGTTCATCATGGATGAAGTTATCTTTCATTACAGTGCATTCTAATTTTAAAAGAGTTTAAACCAGTGGTTCCCAACTGGTCCAGCCACGGGGTCCAGATTTGTCCTTAGTCATTAGTTGAAGGTCTACACAGTTTAATATATTCAGCGTCATACTTGCATTTGGTGATGTCGTTGAGCTCGTTTGCTGTCTCTGTCAAGGAGTTGTTTGTTTGTCACTCACTCCACGGCAGGAAACAGCACTTCAAAATAAAAGCTCTGTGCTGGAAATTCACTGTACTCTGTACTGGTCCACTCAGAATGGGCCCGTGACCCAGTTTTGGACTGTGACCGACAAGTTGAGAACCACAGGTTTAAACCATGATCAGCATTCATATTATTGGCAGAGTGCTGATCATGTGATTACACTGACGTGAGGTACTGAGGGTGTGTTGGGAACCCTCCCAGCATGCACAAGTAGGGCTGGATATTGGTACTTGACACCTTTAAAGTATCAACTGAAATAACTTAGACTTTTTTCTATGGTTTTGTTCACAGCCAGTCACCGCAAGCGTTCATCAATTTAACGTGACGTGTAATTGGTCCACTACTGCAGCAGTTACCACCCATGCATTTTGTGATGTGGTGTATTTGACGGAGTTGGTAGTTCAGCATGCCAAGATGCCACCAAAACGTTCAAAAGTATGGGTATACTACCCACCTGTGGAGTCTGGTGCCATTTTGTCCAACTGAAAGCTTCCATTCACATGATGGGCACTGAACGAAGTAAAACAGGGATATAGTATTTATACTTTTATCAGGATTTTTAAACGAGCTCTACACATAGGTCAGTATGTTCCTGCATTTTTGCTCTGTTATGTTTCCACACTTTGATCTCTGTTAAATATTAGATATTAACAGTGAATGTGGTCAGACTACGAGTCATGTTGGTGCGGGATTTTTGAGGTACTCCCCCACCGACATGGAAGAGATCGTAAAACGATCATCTGAAACCGAGACCGAAACCGCAACACAATCATCCATGTCTCATATCAACCCCCTCCCTGAGTATTATGATGGAGCATTACTGATATTTGTGTTTGTTTTTGTTACTTACAGTATATTATTGATAATATGTCAGCCTATCTGCCTTTATTGTTACAGTAAGAATTATACCCAATGAGCCGATGCTGACTGATCAGAAGTAAATGACCAAAAAAAGATAATTTTTCTACTTTTTTTCACCCCTGCAGAACTGAAAATGTACCGAACCGTGAATTTTGGGCACCGTCAACACTGTAATTAATCAGAAGCTGTTTTTTAAATGAAACCTCACTAAAATCTCTTAAAAGCAGTTTTAGTTACATTCATAGTTTTCGGCACAGTGAGTTCTGCAGTTCATCATTTAATAAGTTTGAGTGTTCAAATTAAAAATGTTAATATCAAATTAAATGCCAAATGTTCTGACTTCTACCACTGGTAGGAGGCCCCGGGGCAGACCCAGAGCACGCTGGAGGGACTACATCGCCCATCTGGCCTGGGATCGCCTCGGGGTCCCCCAGGAGGAGCTGGAAAGCTTCACTGGGGAGAGGGACGTCTGGGGTGCTTGGCTCAGCCTGCTGCCTCCGTGACCCGGCCTCGGATAAGCAGATGAAAATGGATGGATGTTCTGACTCCTCTTTAAACAGCCAGAATCTTTTAGAGGAGTTTATTTCTTTTTCCTCACAGTATCTCAAACTGCATTCTGTATATTTTATCATGTATAGGAACAGGTCACTCTTCATTGTGATCTGTTGGTGTGATTTTCAGAAGTAAATTTTCATCATGATTTCTCAGCCTGCATGTTCTCATCTGGGGTACTGAAGGAGTCCTGGATAGCTGAGTGGTTACAGTGCATAACAGCTTTGGGACCTTTGGAGCATGTCATACCCCTCGACCACTCTCAGCCATTTCTACACTGTTGTCATTATAATAAAGGTGATAAGGTGAGCATAATGTGAATATAAGGGCATACAGAGAGGGCAGACCTCTGCTAAGGCCAAATGCCTTGTCTCATAATGTTAACAAAAGTGAAAAATAATTTGTGTATCCTAATGTTAATAATATTCAGATCCACTCCAGTATTTAAAAGGTTCTCTTTTGGCCCACGCTTAACACTTTCCCCATGAAAATCGAGCCAGTAGTTTTTCTGTATTCCTGCTCACAACCAAACAAAATGAACCAAAACATACCAGTCTCAGCAGAGGTAATATCTATATGAAACCTCTTTTATTCTCAATCTGAGAAAGCCCTTTGTCTTTCAAAAATGACTTCATGTTTGTGGTTCACAGTGAAACATCTGGGTCATGAGCCAGCTGTCAATGAGCTGCACTTTGCAAGTTAACAAAGAACCCAGCTCTGTCATCACGGCTTTTATTTGGCCATAATGTGAAATTTTAACCTGCACAGCTGTAAAACAACCCACTTGAGATATCAGGTGAAATGATATGTTTATGATGTCTGCTCATGTTTAGTTTTATCAGTCAAACACACAGCACGAGTCAGGAAACATTAAGAGGAGGCTACTGACTGCTGTGAGTCACTGGTTTCCTTTCACCATTGTGTGATTTCAGTCTGAAGACATGAAAAGAGAAACGTGCAGAGCTGTAACCACACTGGTTACCACAACAGGTCCTGATGGTGTTGTTGGGGGAGGTGGTGGTGAGGGGAGGAAAAGTAACTAATTTTCATTTACTCAAGTACTCCTGTGATTACAATCTTGAGTTACTTTATTATTCTACTCCATTTCATTTCATTTATTTGACAGATATAGAGAGACAACAGATGTAGTTTACATGAAAACATCTGAACATTTTATAATATATAAGGATTTTTTAGTTCTTTAATTTTATTCAGCTGCTCACAGACTGAGTGATTCATAAGTGCAGAGTAAAGCCTGGTTATTAATTTGAAGTTTTGGTTGTTTTTCTGATCTGACAGTGAAAAAGGGAACAGGAGCAGTCCGGTTGTTTCAAACATCCAAAGGAGGAGCTTCCTCTCTTCCTGCAAGGCCATGGAAATATTCAGTAACCCTGTGTGTGGATGGGGGTGGTGTTGGAGGGTTTCTTCCCGCTGATTTTTATCCACCATTTTTTATATGACTCACTGACCACCTGACACTCTGACAGCCAATCATCTGTCATTAAAGTTCAGCATTATTATCAGCAAAAATACTGAACGTATCAAAAGTAAAAGGTTTTGTTCTGGAGAAAAATGTGCCCTTGTTTTGGTAGTAATAATGTATGAATGTCAGAGCAGCATGTCACTGCTGTAGCTAAATTAAGTTGGTGCCAGTTTAATGCTGTTAATTTTGTCCAGGGGTTCCCAACCTAGGGGTCAGGTCCTTCCAAAGGTGCACCAGATAAATTTGAGTGGTTGTGAGATGATTAATGAGAGATTGGAAGAAGAAGAAACTAAGCTCTGATTCACGTTTAGAAGTTTTGAGAGGGATGAACTGCCAACACCCCAGAGAGACATCTGAAACACGACAAGGAGACACAGCTGAATAATTAGGAGGTGAAAAGACAAAAAGGCTGGTTTAATCTTACAATGGACTGTATGTTATAAGCTTAAAAACTTGATCAGAAGATACAATATCTCCTTGTGAAATGTGGTGGAGAAGAGGTATAAAGAAGCAGAAAAACAAAATATTTGAGTAGAGTACAAGTAGGTTTCCTCAAAATACTTCTTCTGTTCAGGTTTTACTGAGTCACATCCCTCTGTCGCTTACAGTTCAGGCAAGAAAGAAAAATAATATAGCCCCCTAGCAACTGAACGGCATGAATTGAATCTGTTTGCCTACCAACCCTTTTTGGCGGGCAGAGACACTTCCTGTATCTCAGAGTTAATTCAGGCTGCGCTCTGCAGAGCAATCAGTTGCATCAGTCAGCTGACAAAGAAACAACCTCTGCTGCGGTTTTGTTGATTTATTCTTACTCATCTCACAAAGACTGGTGAGTTTCTTTGTTTCTTACCAGTTTTCTGCTTTTTAGTGACTAAAAAAAACTTTCAGCACTTGAAGTGTTAATTTAGCAGCTCTTTGTCTGTACTGACTTTATACTCGGTTTTGTTTTCCATTGTATGATGCAATATCATTTGGTGGGAAACCAAACTGACAATGCAGTGATGAAAACATGATGTTCAGGTTTTATATGTTAAATATTGATGATTGATTGATTTTATGCAAGTCTGAGTTCGCTCAGCAGGTCATTACAGATTTGAGGTGATCTTCAGTCTTGCACTTTTACACCTTTCGAATAAAAAGATTAAAATAATTTCCTCTTCTCTGGGCGGAGGTGGTGAGTTCTGATGTTTTGGGAGATTTTGGAGATATGCAAGTCTGGGGACAGTCTGTGAAAATGATATAATTTGTATTTATAGAACAAGTATGTACATGTCAATGGAGAAAAAATGACTATAAGTAGTCTGAGGAGTGCTACTTCACACATTCAAGTGCCAAAAACAGGTGCTCATTGGATCCAAGGAAACATCCAGAGATAAAAAAATGGTAGTCAAAACCACAAAAATACCAAGGCACACTATTTTACAAAAATTAAAAAGCCTTTATTAAACTAGCTTAACGCCTATGCGTTTCGACATGTAGTCTTCATCAGGGGTTTTATGCCCTGATGAAGACTACATGTCGAAACTACATGCCTCGGTATTTTTGTGGTTCTGACAACCATTTTTTAAGTATGTACATGTATTAAGAAAACTGTTGTGCACATGAATGTATAATAAAGGAAAATGAGCAGAGAAGTTGGCCAAAAGAAGTTGCAGAAGTTTCAAATCTGTTCCTGAAAAAGTTTTGTTTCTGGAAGTAATATTTTCCTCATCATTAATATATATTTCCTCTCCACTGAATGTTTCCTGACAACAGACTATATTCTCTGCTTGATGCCTTTAATCTTCTGGAAACACTGAACTCACCACCCTGCTGTGTGAATTATGTGCACAGTTTTCTAATTAACAGTCAATAAACATACATTAAAATATAGAAAATGACCTGCTGTCTGATGCTTTCAGGTGCATCTAAAGGTGTGAGCTGTGGCTTTTCTGCTTTCACTTACGCTCTCTATCTGCTGTCTCATTTCTTCTATTTCACATTTCCCTCTCATGATTTATTCCCCCCACAAAATCAGTAGCATGATGGCTGTTATGTTTAAACCTTTAAAATAATGTAAGTTTTGTTTTTAGAGTCACAATGAAGATCGCAGCCTTCAATGTCAAACAGCTGGGATGGAAAAAAGTCAACAACCCATTTGTGAGGGAAAATCTTATCAAGGTAATTCAGTGTGCGTGACCACAGTCAAATCTCTGATCATCATGATGAGTAATTTTGTTTCACTTCTTTGTGATGCTTGTACAGTATGGTGTGTTAATAGGGAGCTGTTTATATGTAGCTCAGAGATGTGATGAACACATTCAGTTTCAGAGTTTGTTTGATCATCACGGAAACAAACATTTGTTAATTATTTGACACTTTATGACAGCGAGGCAGATTTAATGACACACTAAATGTTGTTCAAAAACACTACATAGATGATACTTAGACAGTCAGAAATACTGTAATAATATTACTGTGTTTGGTTCTTTGTCTCAGATATTAATATTGATTGATGAAATCCATTTAGCTGTTTCAATTTCAGGCTTACTGTTGCAGCTCAGTCACCAGAAGAAAATGTTGGCATTGTACATTTCTGCAAACCATGGATACGTTACCTTTGTGTATTTAGTATGTATCATATCAACATTTCTAAAGTGACCTATGGTCCTGATTTTAATGTATATGAACTTGCTTCATTAATGGGATGTATATGGGAAAGTGTAGACTGCTGCAGACCACTAGTCGAGACCAATAAACAACAACACCAGTTGTTTTTTAGTGAGTCATCTCTGCATTTCCAGTGGGTACTGTGCCACTGAAAGTGGGTGTTTTGAGCAAAAATATGATATTTTCCGAACCATAAGCAAGTGGGATTTGTGCCTAAAAATAACGACATGTTAACCACTGCAGTGTCCAAATGTGAAGTTTCAATATATGCGCTACATGATTATGTACAGATGTAATGTATCCGTGGTTTGCAGAAACATACACTACCAACATTTACTCTCGCAGTTGGGTTGATTGTTCATGCTGGCTCACTGTCACAGTGTCATGGTTTACTGGGGAGCTTCGTTAATGGCATTAGTAACAGCTGTGTTTCTCACAGTTTGACAACTCAAAATTTCTGCTGGGAAAAGTTATATTGTGTTGTATTATTATTTTTGTTGTGTTTAATGATTAATTAGACTATATCTCATTACTTGAGTTATTAGTGTGTATGTTGGCTGTTTTTCTTGCAGATTGTGTCCCGGTACAGTGTGGTGGTGATGCTGGAGGTGATAGATGCAACTGGTAAGGCCATGGACAAGTTCCTCGGAGCCCTCAACAACCACAAGTGAGTTTTCTACATAAATATTCAGTGATTCCTCTGGAGCATCTTTGCACAGTAAAATAGTACAGTATAGTATAGAGCTAACTTTGAAGTAGCATAAAGTGCAAAATAAGACATGTATGTGATATTAGGAAAGCAATGCCCTACTCAGAATTTTTTCATGTTGCTTCAGATAATGTTTGCGTTTGTCATAACCAACTATTTATTATAAAGTAAACTCAGAAATTGCATTCCAGCTTCCGTCTCTGGAAGCTGGCGTGCGACTGCAGCCATTAGGGACCCCAATAGGCTCCATGTAACCAACTGAAGAGACATCTGGAGCATTTTTAAGTTAAAAAAAATGGCAGGTATTTTGACATGCAGGTGTAATTAAACACATTAGTAAGGGCTGCATTCCACTTAGATGTATTACTAGCACACCAAAATGGCCCATTGTGCTTCCAGCTCCACAAAGATGTTTTAGACTGATCTGTGGTGTTAACCCAAGTTCAAGTTCAAGATATCTTTATTGTCCTCGAGGGGCAATTTATGGTGCAGCCAGCAGCAGAACAATAGAAATAACAATGACAATTACAGTTCAAATAAGCAATCCACAAAATACAATAGAGAATAACAATAAATAGTAAAAAACATAAAAAGGTAAAGTGACCACAGTGCATGCAATACACCTTAAAATGGCTTAAAAGGGCTAAAAATCATCCATTATTTAAAAGGCCAATGGCCGCTGGAACCCAGGACTTTTTAATTCTGCCTGTCCTACATCTGGGCATACAAAATCTGCGTCCAGATGGGAGCAGTTTGAAGTCTGATGCCAGGGGATGACTGGGGTCGGACAATATTTGTTTTGCTTTCCTCAGGGACCTAGTTTTGTGTAAAAGAGAGATGTCTGTCAGTCTTAATTTTGCCCTTACATTAGTCTAAAAAGTAAGCCCCCCTGGCTATTTGCTACAGGTCTGCACTGCATTGAGCTTTTATCTTACTGGAAGATTTTTTGTGTTATTGTATTCACACTTTTTACACATTGTAAATTTTGTAATTCAGACATAGCTTTGTTGCAGATCTTAGTCTTTGTTAAAATTATTAGAGCGGACAAATAGTTTTCTTCAAATATGAATAAAAAAGCTGAGGAACATGTTTCAACTTTTCAGAAATGTCAGTAACAGAAATGAGAGAATAATTAGAGTGACAGAGACTCATGGAACAGATGGGAGAGGGCGCTGGTATTTGTTTTGCTATGCAGATCGAATATAATTTTTCAATAAACTTAACTATAGAATCTCATGAATAACATTAGGATGTGGGGAAAAAACATAATTTACCAATGTTGTGATCTTGTGATGACTCAGTTTCAGTTGTTTCTGTTTTCTGACAGAGATAACGTACAACATCCGTACGAAATGAAGTGCAGCGAACCTCTGGGACGAAGCTCCTACAGGGAGAAGTTTGTTTTCTTCTACAGGTATGAAGTGAATAATTCACTGAGAATGAAAGCCAAATACAGGACCTGCTTATTTAGTAAAACATTTAAAAGAAAAGAAAATATTTTTTGAAAATGTAACCTGCCTCTGGATCTGTATCAAAATTGACAAAGTGTGCAAAATTTAGAGAAAGTTAAAGGTCCAGTTTGTAGGATTTAAGGGCATAAATGGCATAAATAGAATAAAATATTCATAACTGTGTTTTCATTAGTGTATAATCACCTGGAGATAGGGGTGTTTTTGTCACCTTAGAATGAGCTGTTTATATCTACTTAAGGAGCGGGTCCTTTCCCATGGAGTCCAACATTTTGTTCTTGTTTTAATAGCACCTTTATAGTTCAGGAGCATAGTCTGTATTAAGCAATTTAACAAAGCCACAATGGCATCGCCCATTGGCTTGTGGGCTCCCTCTTTAAAGCCTCAAGTTTGACATTTTGGAGAGGGCTATATAAAAATTCACTCAATACACTTATCATAAAGGGGGAAATTAACAATATAGACCAATTTTTTTTTCTACCAGGTTGTAAAAATGTTTATTTCTGCTGTAAATTTGGGCATTTTAACGTGGGGGTCTGTGGGGACTGGAGCCAGACTGAAGTGGCCATCCAAAGAACGGTGCATTCTTTATCATGACCACATGATGGTGCTATTGGACCAGTTACCTCACACAGCTTTCCACAAAGTTTAGTTGAATTCCTTCACATTGTTTTTAGTGATCCTGCTAGATAACAAATACATGACAAAGCAAAGATCTAAATGCAAAAAAGGTGACAGAGGTATTGAGTACATCTGCAAAAATGATACTGAAATTATGGATGTTATGTTCTAGGGCGGCACAGTGGTGTAGTGGTTAGCACTGTTGCCTCACAGCAAGAGGGTTCCTGTTTCAATCCCAGGAGGGAGGGGTGCAGAGTTTGCATGTTCTCCCTGTGTCGGCGTGGGTTTCCTCCAGGTGCTCCAGCTTCCTCCCACAGTCCAAAGACATGCAGGTTAACTGGTGACTCTAAATTGTCTGTAGGTGTGAATGTGAGTGTGAATGGTTGTCTGTCTCTATGTGTCAGCCCTGTGATAGTCTGGTGACCTGTCCAGGGTGTACCCTGTCTCTCACCCAATGTCAGCTGGGATAGGCTCCACCCCCCCTCGACCCTCGAAAATGGATGGATGTTATGCTCTGTCTATTTACAGGGACTGATACTGTGCATGTGTTTGTGTGTGTGTCTCAGAAAGGATCAGGTGACAATGATCAACTCCTACCAGTATGAAGAAGAAGAAGAAGAAGAAGAAGAAGAAGATTATGAACATGGTGAAGAATATGAGGATGAAGAAGATGACGATGATGAATATGAGGATAATGAAGATGAAGATGATGAGGAAGATGAAGAAGATGAAGATGATACAGAAGATGAAGCTGTGGACGTGCTCGCCAGAGAGCCTTTCATTCTGCAGTTCAAGAGTCCTACAACAGGTACCCATGTGTGTGTCTGTCTTGCACACACATATCTTTGTGAGGACCAATACCAGCTTTAGATGTGAAGGTGAATGTGAGGACATTTTGACTGATCCTCAGTGTGGGACAATCTTCAGGTTGTTTTAAGGTTAAGACTTCATTTTAAAGTTGGAATTAGGTTAGATTTAGGATTAGGGTTTAGGGGATGTCTTATGTCTATGAGGGTCCTCACAAGTATGCATGTGTGTTTTTGTGTTTGTTTGTCTTACTTTGTGTGTTTGTTCTTCCAGTTGTGAAGAAGCTGGCACTGATCCCTGTCCACACCAAACCAGAGGACACAGAGAGAGAGCTGGACGCTGTGGACGATGTGGTTAAAGCAGTGAGGAAAAGATGGAGGACTACTGTGAGTTGGGAATGTATAAAGAATATAAAGTATTGTAAAATTAATAGTTAATATATGATTGGTTTTTGATTGTTATTTTTTAGATATTTTTTTATTTTCTTGGTATACTTCAAAAGACACACAACAGAAAACTGATGACAAAAATCACAAAAAAACAGAAAAACAAAAAAAACAAATAATAATAATAAAAAAAGAGCACAGCAAAGACAAAAAAACAAACAAACAAACAAGCCCCCCCATACCCTCACACACACACACACACACACACACAAGGAGAGAAACATAGACATTATATAAATGAGTCCATATTGACCAATCCTCTAGATGACCAAACTGATGTCAACAGCTGACTTCATCAAGACGACACTCAGCTGGCAAGAGACCAAACTGCTTCACTGGTTATTGCAACCAAGATACTTCATTACAGGGCCCCAGGAGTCATCCCATTTGTTTTGAAAAGATTGTCTGCTGAATCGCAATTTCTCCATATATATAACTGATACAAGTTCATGTATCCAGTTCTGAAAAGATGGTGGATTTGATGACTTCCAGTCTGCAAGTATGAGTTTTTTGGCCAGCACTGTACCCATTAACAGGGCAGATTGGATGTAGGAAGGAAAGGCTAATGAGTTGGCTGAACATCCAAAAACGGCCAAGTCTCTGTCAGGTAGAAGTGAGATGTTGAATACTTCAGAAAAGAAAAGGAAAATTCTTGACCAGAATAAACATATAGCTGGACAATCCCAAAATAAATGTAACAAGGTACCATTGTTTAATTTACATTTATCCCAAACTGGAGAAACAGAAGGATAAAATTTTTGCAGCATGACCTTAGAATAGTGAAACCGATGTATGACTTTGAACTGAATTAACCTGTGTCTGCTGTTTATTGAACATCTATGAATATATGAAAGTGCAGCCGTCCATACCCTGTCAGGGAGAACATCACTCATTTCTCTTTCCCAGGCCCTCTTAATAGAGAGTGCCGGTTCAGGCTCTTTGCCAAAAAAAATTGTAAAATTGGAAATAAGTTTCTTTCTATTCGGAGAAACTGAGAGTAATTCCAAAAACGTATGTCCTTTCCCTATGGTTCCAAACTGAGGGATGTTCTCCCGTACGAAATGTCTAAGTTGCATATATCTAAAAAAAAAATGAGAATGAGGTAAATTATATTTTTCACTTAATTGGCCAAAAGATGCAAAGCTGTTGTCAATATAGAAATCTTTTAAACATCTTAGCCCTTTCACATACCATGCTGCAAATAAGAAAGCATTTAGGTTTGCTGCTCCCTCTGCCTGGAACATGTTACAGAAAACTTTGAAACAAAATGAGTTGGTCTCATTGAACACTTTTAATGGGAAATTGGATGACCTGGAGGCAGAAACATCTGGCTGTAGATGTTTTGCCTGAGGCTTTTATTATTGTAGCTGACCCTGAATTGTTGCTGTTTTGGATGCTAAGTGTTTTTAATGTTTGTGTCCACCTTGTGTTTGTGTGTATGTGTGATTATGCTGCTGCCTGTCTTGGCCAGGACACTCTTGTAAAAGAGATTTTTAATCTCAATGAGTCTTTTCCTGGTTAAATAAAGGTTAAATAAAAATAAAATAAATGTGCTGTCCATTAATGCTGGTTTAAAGGCATGATTATGGCAGACTGGTGTATGAATCGATATGTTGGGAGCTTTATGGGTGTTTTTTATTTGAGTGAGGATCTTAAGTGAGTTTCTCACTATAAGACTATGGCTTACTGACTTGATAGATGCAACATTAGTAAACAATAAAGAAGACAAGGAGATAATGGCTTTAATAGAGATGCAAGTTCTAATTTTATCCACAAGGGGGCAGAGTTGAGTAATTCATGGTCTGGTGACCCCCACTGCCAGTATGCCAATGCCCAAGCATTTGCTGCCCAGTAATATTGTTTGAATACCGGAAGACCCAAACCTCCATCTTGGGTAGGTCTGAAAATATGTTTTTTAGATAATCTGTGTTTTTTATATCCCCAAATAAAATCCCAAATAATTGTCTCTATTTTCTTAAAATAATCATTTGATATAAATATTGGTAGATTTTGAAAGAGATATAAAAATTTTAGTAGAGATATCATTTTTATGGCATTTACTCTACCTATCATAGACAGTGGCAGGGTTCTCCAGTATTCTATGTTGGATTTCAATTTATCAATAGCCATCAAGAGGTTTAGTTCTAACAATGATTTTTGATTGTTATTTTTTAACAAGGTGGATGGACCCCTATTGGTCTGTGAGTTTCCTCGTTGGATGAACCACTGCTACAGATGCTGCGCTGTTAAAATAAAAACGTTCTATCGAAATATGTTAATTCTCAATAATTCATTGGTTGTAGGTCTGGGTCAGAGGGATTGGATGGAAGGCAGGTTAACAGGGGGACTCATTTTGCTAACAATAGGGATGGTCACCCCTCTCAAATGTTTCTGCACACATGGATTTGTTTTATCATGATTATGGTTGTGTTGTTATTTCTTTTGCAGAACATTATGATTTTGGGGGATTTTAATGCAGATGGACGTTATCTCTCCAAGAGGAAGAAGAAGAAGATTCGCATCTCTTCTCCTCCTTATCACTGGCTGATAAAGGATGATGTCGACACGACGACGAGCAACTGTAATGACAACACCTACGACAGGTAGCTCACATCTCAGGGCTGTTGTCTGAGTGGATTTGTGCCTTGTTTAAGTGTTTTTAAAGGTTGTGATGCATGTCCTGCCAACAGGATCGTGGTGTTCGGACAGACCATGCTGAAAGCCGTTGTCCCCAGGTCAGCCAAGCCCTTCAACTTCCAGAGAGCGTTCAGACTGACTGATGAACAAGTGAGGCTCATCTTCAGTGTGAAGTCATTGAGTACTTACTGTATTTTAAAGGAGACATGACATCATTCAAACTTTATTTGTTTTCCAGGCGCAAAGCATCAGTGACCACTACCCTGTGGAGGTGGAGCTGAAGCCCCATACAAACGCGACCAGAAGAACCTCAGGTTGACCTCAGTGACACAAACTGAACTATTTCATCAAACGGCATTTTGATTTAATTTCAGTTCACATTCTGAACACAATTCAATTATATTAGTCTTCTCAATCTAATCAATTACAGTCTTTAATGATCATCACGTAGCTCAGATTCAGACTGAAAACACTCAGGCGCTGAAACAGTGTAGGGGGCAGGTACCAATGAGACAATGAAATAAAACCCAGAAAATCCAACTTGAATTACAGATTAATGTGTTTCAAGGCAAAACATCTTTATTGATATAACAAACAGGCAATTCAAAGTGCATTACACAGGAAACTAAAAGCATTAGAGTGACATTTCACGAGAGACATCCATGCTAGGATTGCCGTCTGTGACATCACAGAGTCTCCACCCCCTCGAGGGATGCAGCTAGTACCATAATCTGCCACTAACAGGGAGCCAGGTTGTATGGTTTCAACTTTTAAGTTACTAATTGTCATATGCAATTAGAGGAAACAATTGTTGTTTGTTTGTTTGGCGAACAGTAAAAAAATCTCAGGTTCCTTCTACCAATGCTCATTTAATACGTATTAAGGGAAATCTCTCAAGTAGCCATTGCTCATTTAATTCGTACAACAGGAAACACACAAGTAAAACAAACTGTTATTCCTAGTATTTAAGCACACCTGATGCAATCTCTTTCTCTTTGACACATTTCTCACATCCCATCCACGCAATTCCTTCTCGCCTCTTACATCTATTTCTCTGCTCCTTTCTGCATACAGGAACCAGAGGGGGCTCTATCCGAAGCCGAGCTCACGAAGAGACAACTTCCCTATTCAGTGTCACTCCCAGGATCTCTCCTGCGTTCCTGCCTTCGACCCAACACATCTATCATCACCCTCGCCTGCAAACACCAGCCTTCATCCCTCGACCCCCCTTGCTACACCCCTTATCACTTCACCCCTCGTCGCTTCTTGCCTCTCCCTTCACCCCTTGATCCTTTATCTGACCTCTCTATCCTTTTCTCCAGGTAGCCCTTGACCCTCATCCCTACATCCTTCAACCGTTCATCCCTTCATCCCTTCGGCCCTCGACCCTCATCCCTTCACCCTTTCCATCATACACAATAAACCATAAGAAATCTTTATCTTATTGGTGTGGTCTTTGTTAGTGGAAATGCAGATAGAATAGAGCAGATCTACAGTTACAATGCATTAATGAGTCGATAGCTCCCCCAAAGACAAATTAGACAGCAAGCTTTCCTTCTTTGTAACAGTTTTAATCATTAAAATCATGTTTTAAATGTTGTTGGGTAATAAAGTGTGCTCTGTGTTCTTACCCCTCTCACATGTTAAAGCTTCTCACCGTGCAGAATGATTTATGTGCAGAGTTTGACACCCGATTTAACCAGTGTGATGTAGAAACTTAAAACCTTGAGGTCACAGACAGAGAATTTACTTTTTAGTGAAGTACAAGGTGTCTTGTGACCAGCTGATAAACATTTAAAATGAAAATATTTATATTCAGGCCAACCATTAGAAATTATGGACAGGGGGACAAAATGTTCTGAATTGGGTCCCTCATCCACACCCCTCCCACCTTAAAGTACTATCAATCACAATTTCCAAATCTATGCAAATCTATAGTCTATAGTTTAGGGATCCCAATAAGCAAAAATATAGAAATACGCCGTTTTGAAAAATGGCAATGCCACTCGCAAAAATTTAGCCTAACTTTGGAGCGTTATGTAGCCTCTTGGAGTGAGTGTAACATGGCTTGTGCAGTCTTCAGTGTTGCCTCTCAAAGCTACAATAACTGCAAGGGTGTTGGGGTATAAGGTGAAAGGTTTTTTAATGATAACAAAAATGTATTTATCATCTAAAAACATATAACTTGTATTGTCAATGCAGTAGGTCAGTAATTAAACTGTTTCAACACTGGACTGTGTTGTTAATATGCTAATATGCTAACTAGCATCATGTCGGTGTTCTGGTTTCCCTTTCTGAATGACAGATACAGATTACCGCAGCCTGCTTGCGCAAACATTTGTGCTGGTTGGCCGCCAGCTGAAGTTTTTGCCGCATGATCATGTGTAATTTTTGGCCAAGACACAGGCGGTGTGAGGCTATGCAACAGTCAGCTCTTGTTTCCATTAGTTCTGTGAAGTCGGCTTGATGTATCTGGGCTTTTAGGGCAAACACTATCGTTGCATGGCTGGCTGTGACCAATGAGGGCAGGTGAGAGAGATGTGGATGCTGCTCTGCAAGATGCTTGATTTGTGTGCGTTAACTGTGGTGGTTGTGATAATGGCAGTTGAGGGTGGCTCATGTGGCCTCACAGAAGTAGAACTCAAATGCAGTTGTTGAACGTTACAACAGCTTTTCATTGAGAATTGATATCATGAGCCAAATTTAAAAAAACTAAGATATAAAATTTGAAAAACTCATTCAAACGGCATGTCTTGCAAAAAGGGTACTTATCTAGTCAGAGGCCAAAAAGACCTGTAGTCTCTCTGTGCATGTGCCTGACAGGCCCATTGCCCTGACATCTGTGGTCATGAAATCCTTCGAGGGACTGGTGTTGACCATAGACTGTAAAAATAATTGGACATAGCTACCGTAACATCACCCATTGGTACATAGATACTGGATGGCAAGATGGCGCCAATGCATTCCAATGGAGTTGCCTGCCTGGTGCATATGTTAAAAAAGTTTCTAGCTTCTGGGTTCACTTTCGTGTCATGAATTTGTGCAATAGTGTTTCTCCCATGGGCTCTGCCTGCAAGCTTTTTTTTCAGCTTGAGGAAAGTTTTACAAATATAAACCTCCATGGATCAAAAATTTGTAATAAAAAAGTAATAATGTACCTTGTTTTTAGTGCAAGGTTACCTGTCAACAGCTTTATAGACATCTCTTTCATGATGGTGGGCTATGGGTAAAATGCTTATTTCGGCCACAGGGGATTTTTTTGCTGCAGTACTGCAAGTGCAGGGTTCCAGGGGGCCTGGTGCACTGCCGTTTTGAAACCTCATCATCCGTTTTGGCCATCGCCATCTTGATTTCTTTGGAGCCAGAAGTGACCATATTTGGATGAGAGGCTGCACTGTGGATGATGGAAGGAGAGAACTGACTGTAGTAACACTTTGCAGACAGCTTGTTACTCAAGCGGTCCTGCTCTTAAATATGCGTAACTTTAAGCCATAATAAATTGAATGAATGCTGGAATTTGAGACCAAAACTGTTTTTTTGTTTCTTTTTTGTAACAGGCTGGAAACATTTTTGTTTCTGCTGTAAAGGTGGGCATGTTACAGGGGTCTTTGGGGATTGACTGGCATCTGGAGCCAGCCTCAAGTGGTCATTCAAAGAACTGCAGCTTTTGGCACTTAAGACCTGGCTTCATTTTTCAGCCCCAGCAGTTGCTGCTTGGTGTTGACCCACTTGAGGGTCATCACAGGTCCCCTGATGGACCCTACTGGACAAACATATCAGTGGATGATGCAGTCAAACTGGGCCTGCGGCACATCCTGGAACACCTCAACCCCCTGAGGACATGCAAGGATCCTATTCATGAACATCAGTTTGGCGTTCAACATCATCATCCCAGACATCCGTCATACCAAACTCTCCCAGTTTACTGTCCCAGCCCCCACTTATCAGTGGAACGTTGTTCATGTTCATACATTTTGTACATAAAGGAGCTCATTGCGGTTCCCACATGGCCTTTGCAATGTGTGAGGGCAAACTACAGCATGACTCCTTAACATACAACTGTTAATCAGTCTTAGTGTTGTTACTTCATTGTTCCTTTAAAGGAGCAATGTCACTAATTTGACAGTTATCCCACACGTCTGTTAATCCATCTTTTTTGTTACTTTACCATATCATTGTTAAAATAGGGTCTAACTAAGTATATAATGTTACTTTTTTTTTTTACTTTATTTCTTTGTTCCTTCTCTTGAATCATAGTTCAAAGAGGGGGCTTTAGGGGTGTTGGTAGGTGTATTTTTAAAGTTAACAACTAACAACATCCAGACCACAGCTCTGCACTAATCACACCGACATGAGGTTATTATTGATCTTTCATCTCACTCTCAGAAAAAAAAAGAAAAAAGAAAAAAACGACTTAAATTTTTAATGTGGCAGTTGACTGAGCTCTGTGATGTCTGTTTCTCGCAGACAGGAAACACTTACTGGCCCAGATAACAGATAGACTGTAGGTTTGTAATGGTTTGCATGCATCTGCTGTATGTTCATTGTGTGTGCGTGCATGTGTGTGTCTGTGTGTGAGCTGGCTTTGTGGCCTCTGCTAGACACTTCCTGTCTCAGAGGTTTGACAGTTCTTTATTCTGCAGAACTCAGTCTCCGTCTGTCTGCTGATGTAGTCACAACTTTGCATATTTGAACCAGACCGGTGAGTTGTTCTTCTGTTTGTTTTACTTTCCCACTTTTCTGGACTGAGAACTCCTCTACAGCACCAAAACTGATGCTCTTGCATGAATACTTTAAGGAAGTTAATTCAGTTTCATTTTAAAGACTCCAAAACGAATGACAATATGTTGACATTACTGAGGAAGCAACCTACTTACATTTTGAAATGTACATTGTCAGAGACAGGACGAGGAGCTGAGCATTTATTAATGTGTAATATATGAAGCATTTTAGTTTGTGGGAGCACTAGATGTTTAAACTGTGTTTGTTTGGAGGTAAAAAAAAAAACAGTATGTCAGTGCATTTTATGAGAAGTTATTTCCATTTTATACTTTATCCTTCTACTCCACCACATTTCAGAGGAAAGTAGTTTTTTTTTAAATCTTCAACATATATTTGACAGCTGTAGTTACTTTACAGGCTAAAACACTTCATACATAACATGTTACCATCTTAAAAAATATGATGCATTTTTACAGATCAAAATGAAGGTAAAATTTGCACCAGCTTAACTTGCTGCAACATTAAAATGCTGTTTACATGTTAATGCATAAAATAATAATAAAATATAACATATACAATAATGCTAACCTCTGTATTGTGCTGTTCTGCATGAGTACTGTAAATTTTGTTTCTTTATGTAGACATTTTGTTGCTCATACTTCTGTACTGTCTTTTAAAGTAGGAAATATACAAAGCTATTCAGCCCATTCTTACCATTATAAAAAAATAATATCCCAAAAGTTTTTTGAGACACATAAAAGATGTTTAATAAACTGTGATCTTTTCACACAGAAGTGAAACATTTAGTCTAAGTAAAGTCTTTTAACATGCCTGGAAGTAGGGAAATGACTTCACATGAATAATACTCTCAGTGTGAATATCAGGTTCATCATAAAACAAATTTTTTCTCACAGCCGTTTTTACTTACTATGAACTCTTTACTCTTTTTAATTATAGTCACCTCTGTGCTGCATGTTGAGACGAAGATCACTAGATTATAATGTAGCTGCTTCGCTGAAGACAGCCGGCTGTCAACTGACGTGTCTCAACAAAACCAACTGTAGTGTTTTTGCCCTGCAGCTATTTTTATTCTCTTGAGGGCTCAGTTTTTGGTTTCACATGCTACATTTACCTCAATTTCTTCTTTTTTCTGCATCAAGTTCGCTATTTTCTTCCCTGGTGTATTTTGTTTAACCTGTAGAGTAGAATGTGTAACCTAATAGTTTTGTTTTATCATGTTTTATTGTCATTCCTGTTCCTTTGTGCTGGGACAAACTGTTAAACATTGATTAACAGATCTCTGTGTGTTATTCATGAACCTCTTATCCAGGAAGACAGTCTCTGAGATGTTGAGGGTGTTAGGGCAGATTGAATTAGACTCTATTGGCAGGTTAATTAGCCTGTCCAGGGTTTTCTGAGTCGTATTCACCTTAGTTGTCACTCAGACCCAGCCCACAATCCCCTCCTCTGAGTGTTGTTCCTCAGAGCGAGCTCCACAGCTTCACTGTGAACTTCTGTCTCCACTGCACAGTGACTAAAAACTCATCTGAACCCGACACAGAACTGGACCTGAAAGATTTTTTTTTCTTTTCACACCTACAGTTTGAGTCAAAATGAAGATCGCAGCCTTCAATGCAAAAAACCTGGGATGGAAAAAAGTCACAAACAAGACGGTGGTCCACTACCTCACCAAGGTAAGTCCTCCACTATAATGACTTTATTGACAATACACCACTGATAATAACAATACGATATTTACACAACACGTGTTGACTGTGTGTCCTGCAGATCATGTCTCAGTACAGTGTGGTGGTGATACTGGAGGTGATGGATAAGAGCGGTAAGGCCATGCAGAAGTTACTTAAAGAGCTCAACAACAACAGGTGAGTTCTCTGCACTGTGCAACCTGTTATAAAGATAATGTCATGAAGAGGGAGAAGCTCTTTTTAATCTCTTTTTAAGCTCTTTTTTTTCTGCAATTTAATTTTCTCTTCATACTATAATGAAGGGTGAAGTGCCTAAACATGCAGTTGATTTGTCACAGGTCTAGTATGAAGGATTTAGTGACATATATTGGCAGAAATTTAATATAATAAGTGTTTTCTTTAGTGTGTAATCACCTGAAAATAAGAATCATTATGTTTTCTTCACCTAAGAATGAGCTAATTATATTCACATAGGGAGGGTCCTCGTCTACAGAGATCACCATGTTGCACTGCCATGTTTCTACAGTAGCTCAGAACCAACAAACCAAACACTAGCTCTGGGTAGGGAGACTTGTCTTATCGCATTTTCATGTCAGCCACAGTCGTTAGAAGCCCCTCCACGATGAGCAACATTGGAAAAACACCAATTCTGACGGATGAGAAACTGTTTTATTCAGTGTTTATACTGCTTTAAATCACTGGGTCATGAACATCTGGATCTGAAGTTATCACAGAAAAAATATGAGCACAGATCAGCAGGTGCTGGGCTAAAAGCCTGTCTCTGACGTGCCAAATGGCATCAAAGAAACACTGATTTGTACCCTGAAACTGCTTTATTCAGTGTTTTACTGGTTTAAATCGCCTGGTCCGCTTGTTTTGGAGAGGAAGAGACCTCTGCCGATAATTCAGCTCCCTGTAAGAACCTCCTGAACAATGAACACTGAAGGAATTCTAACCAGGACAAGTTTCAACTGGTTGCAATCTGCAATCCTCGCTGCTAGACGCCACTAAATCCCCTTAAATCTTAAACACTGGACCTTCAATAAGATAAATATGGCAGACAAGGAGGTTCGATGTTGACAACTGTCACAGCCTGCATTCTGCTCCCCTTCTCTCCCTCACCTGCTCCTGGTAAATTTGCCAGCCAGCCACGCCCCCCTCATCAAGACAAGCTCCACTCACCTGTGCACACAGCAGCTTCTCATCAGCACTCTCTGCATATAAGCTATTGTCTTCCCCTCAGTGCCACATTGTTCTTGAGCCTCATGCAAGACTTTGCAGCACTTCTTACCTGCCTGCTCTCCTGTTACCGACCCTGCCTGCCTCTGACCTGTCTACTTCATCTGTTTCCTGGTAAACTCACCAGCCTTCTGTCCCTGACCACGAGTTCTGCCTCTGCGTCTGTGATTTACGTCTGCCTGTGGCTGTGTGGTGTTTTCCTTCCATGACGTTTCAGCGAGTGTTCCCACCTGCTTGTCAGTTGCCTGCTGCAGCTCAGAGGCTATCTGGGAGACACCACATACTGCCTTATGTGTGTGTCCACCTTTCACTTACCTGTCTGCCCCTGAACCCAGAGACTGTGTGTGGGCTCTGAGCCCAAAGAATGAACTATTAATCGAATATCTTCGTCGGCTCAAGTTTCTATTTATTCTGTGCTTAAATAAAGGTCATCAATCACATCCGTTACAGACGACAGCCCTTAATAAAAAAACAGTTTGGATGTAACAAAGGACATACTGATGGTTTAGCCTATACTTTCAGAGCCTCACCTGTAGTATAAAGTTTAGTTTGTGAGTTGGAACTACGACATAAGACATGAAATTATTAAAATCATGATGTGTTTAGCAAATGAAATGGTAAACCAATCTGTTTATTGGGCAGTTAGTTGCATGTGTTGATGCATGTGGAAAACTATAATGACAAGAGTTTACAGTTCTGAAGAAAAATTGAAAATCTGCCCAAGAGATTCCAGTATTTGTTGTGCACTTGTGGAATATGGTATCATGAGAGGAAAAGGCCGGGTTACACTGAAAAAGAACAACTATATGATTTTGTTTTTGTATTTAATTCACTGCAAACTGTCATTCTTGAATAACCAAGTTATTTCTTTGTGGGCTCCATAACAGCCTGAGCATTCTCTGATCTTTTATCCCTACTGTACAGATTCAGGTGACAGAAAGTATTCAGGTGCTTGACATGACAAAGATCATGGTCATGGTTAAATGAACCAAACACTGAGCGAGTGGTTGGGTGAGGGACGGCTAGTAAGCTGTGCCTAAATATATCCTCACAGAGATGCTGACGGGACAAAACCCAAACTGAATTATTACATATCTGAAACACACACTTCACGTAATTTAACTTTCATGTTTATCTGTTTTATTCAGCTCCAACAAAAACTGTCCCTACTCCATGACCGCCAGCTCCCGACTGGGACGAGACACCTACAAGGAGCGCTTTGTTTGTTTCTACAGGTAGGAGAGCTCAGGTGCACTGTCACTCCCAAATTAAAGCTATTATGCAGTATTATGATTCCAATGTGTGGGATTTACATCATGTAGCATGCACAAAAACACATCAGTGTCCTACAACATATGCTTGTGCTTATATCCTGTCTCGTGTGTGTGTGTCTCAGAGAGGATGATGTGAAACTGAAAGCATGTCACCAGTATGAAGATAATCAGGTTGGAGATGTGGACGCCTTCGCCAGAGAGCCCTTCATCCTGCGCTTCAGGTGTCCATCTACAAGTATGTGTTATGTTTCTATAAGCATTGTATTTTTAAAAAAAATATGTTTTAACTGTCTGGACCTGTGTATTACAGAGGTGAAAGATCTGGTTCTGATCCCGGTCCACACCAAACCAAAGGACTCTTTGAAGGAGCTGGACGAGCTGCATGACGTAGTTAATGCTGTCAGGAAGAAGTGGAGGACTAATGTAGGTTCACTTGTTTGACTCTTTTAGAGAGTGTCAAGTAAATCATATACGTGAGGGTGTTTGTTGACTTCCCAACTCTGAATTTACTGCCTGACACAGATGAGCTGTTTGCCAATGGTTACACCATTTTACGATATTCAAATCCGATTTGGAAAACGTAAAAGTATTTAAAACATTGCAGCAAACACTGTTTCAACATTAATTTTAATGATAATTTTCTGTTAAACTTTAGTTAATATGATACAGAAATGTTTTCTGTCTTTACTGCATATGTTTTTAACTGTTCTGCTCTCTGACACTTCAGCCTTTTATCAGTTTATGACTGTTTCATATTTAAATAATTACAGATATGTTACTTATGCCTGGTGTGATAAAAAAAAAATGCAAAGGCTGTTTTGTTTGTCCGTAATGTCTTTACAACCAAAGGCACATAATAGAGTAAAGACTGAACAAAAATTTAAATACACTTGTTTTTGCTCCCATTTGTACACATTTTGCTGATAATACTTATGGACTTTTAATGAGTCATGTGAAGAATATGTAAGCCAACTAACTTCATTTTTATATCTTTGGATATCCACAGTGGGGTTAGAGTAAAAAAAAAAATTACATCCTAATTGTGGTTGTTTTGTTATTCTTTTGCAGAAAATTATGATTTTAGGGGATTTTAATGCAGATGGACGTTATCTCTCCAAGAGGAAGAAGAAGAAGATCCGCATCTCCTCTGCTCCTTATCACTGGCTGATAAAGGATGATGTCGACACGACGACGAGCAACTGTAATGACCACACCTACGACAGGTAGCTCACATCTCAGGGCTGTTATCTAAGTTGATTTTTGTCTTGTTTATTTGTTTTATAAGATTGTGATGCATGTCCTGCCAACAGGATTGTTGTGTACAGAAAGACCATGCTTGACGCCGTCGTCCCCGGCTCGGCCAAGCCCTTTAACTTCCAGAAAGAGTTCAACCTGACGGATGAACAAGTGAGACTCATGTTTGTGTTGATCAGCACATATTCAAACCACTTCATCACGGATAGTTTTACTCTATTTTAAAGTGGATGTGTCATTATTCGAACTTTATTTGGTTTCCCAGACTCTGAGTATCAGTGACCACTACCCTGTGGAGGTGGAGCTGAGGACCAATCAGAAAGCACCAGCACAAGAGCCGATGGCTCTGCCCCGCACAACAAAGACAACATCCATCAAAAGACAAACTCAGAAGAAAGGTAGGCTATCATTTGTTTACTGGCATCAGGGACACATTTTGTTTTGCTTTCACCTTGTACTGTTTTATATAGGAGTAGAGTTATTAAATCAAAGGGTTTAATGCATCATAAATCTCACATTCTGACCACAATTCAACCATATTCCCATCTTTAATTGTTAATTTTTAATGGTTTTCAGCATGTCAAACTAACGCGCTGCAATGCATCAGTAGTTTACAGCAGTGAGTTTGCTTTTCCAAAGTAACAATAACAGTCACAAGGAGAAGAGCAAGGCAACATACTGTACATGTTTAGGTGTTTAAAGGATCATTTTTTCAAGTATATCTTAAAAACAGTCCTCCTTGTTGATTTAAATTTAACACAAACAGGAGCACAGAAGAAGAGGAGGGCCAAGCCTGCAGGAGCAGAGAAGAGGAAGAAGATTGAGGCGGCAGGAGCAGACAAGAAGAAGAAGAAGCCTGAGGTGGCAGGAGCAGAGAAGAAGAAGACGAAGGCCAAGCCAGCAGGAGCAGAGAAGAAGAAGAAGACTGAGGCAGCAGGAGCAGAGAAGAAGAAGAAGGCTGAGGCAGCAGGAGCAGAGAAGAGGAAGAAGATTGAGGCGGCAGGAGCAGACAAGAAGAAGAAGAAGCCTGAGGTGGCAGGAGCAGAGAAGAAGAAGACGAAGGCCAAGCCAGCAGGAGCAGAGAAGAAGAAGAAGACTGAGGCAGCAGGAGCAGAGAAGAAGAAGAAGGCTGAGGCAGCAGGAGCAGAGAAGAAGAAGAAGACTGAGCCAGCAGGAGCAGAGAAGAAGAAGAAGACTGAGGTGGCAGGAGCAGAGAAGAAGAAGAAGGCTGAGGCAGCAGGAGCAGAGAAGAAGAAGGCTGAGGCAGCAGGAGCAGAGAAGAAGAAGAAGGCTGAGGCGGCAGGAGCAGAGAAGAAGAAGAAGGCTGAGGCGGCAGCATTACAAAAAACAAAGAATATGACAGGAAAAAGGACGAGAGGACCGTCATCAGACACACCAGCCAAAAGAAGACGTTTGGAAAAATGTCAGTCAAACAGACTTTCAACATCTTGCCTCACTCAATAATTTTAAAGTGATTTTAGAATCTGTCACTTTGACTGATCAGGATACTGTGAGTCATATTATTTTCATCAGCAGACAAAGATAGTCTCCAGCTGTACACATCACCAGCTTTGAACTGATGATTGACATTCTTGAATTTCTTTGTGTGTGCGTAATGTCACAAGAACAACAAAAACCTTGCATTATATATGACAACTGTATGTTAATGTCAAATGATTTTAGATAATGTTCAAGTTTCACTCGTTATATTTTTATGTTTTATTTGCCCTCTATATATTTTCACTCTTTCCAGCTTTGTTTTGCAGCTGCTGCACGACAGTTTAGCTCAGGATAAAAAAAGTGTTATCTTACAACCTTCGAGGTCTACGGACCGGAACTTTGTGTATTTAAATAAAGTTTATTGCAAGTAAAAGGACAGTGTGTGGAAATTCTCTTTACCTATGTACAGTTTCCTCTGCACCTGTCTACAAGTTACTGAAGGTGAGCATGAGTCTAATAGACCTAGCCTGGAAATCCAGACTCAAGTCTAGAAAGATTTTGAATCTGGCCCTCGCCGTTACACCCTTCCTACCCAAGGGCGGCACTAACTGAGGCATATAAATGCCGCCGAACGCAATTGGATAGCACGATAGCCAATCAGAGCAAAAAACAAGGTGACGTAATCATTGCAGTAAGCCCCATTTGTTTGCCGACCAGTGGGGCTAACTGATATATAATGCTTTTGCTGTATCCTGTCAGCAAAACGGCAAAAACGTCCTTCCTGGAAGCGAAGGCTTCTAGGGCAGTCTTCTGTTCCTCTCTCAAGGAAAAAGATAAGTGTAGTTGGCTTAGCGTTTCTTCCAAAGCTAAATTGAATGGACGCGGTCCTTCGGCAGCTGCTATCTTGGCTGTTTACTTTTAGACTCTTACTGCGCAGCGCTGTCGTCATCATGTTACGCCCGCCCAGAGCCCGCCTCTGTCAGATAGACTGAATTGATTGGTCCGATGGCGATTCATCGGGCTCTGCTCGTCAGGGACAGATCCCCATGCAGAGCAAATTCGAATTTGCTAGGGGCAGAGCATCTGGATTTCCAGGTTGTAATAGACCTTTAATGGGCTGATTACGGTCTTAACCCTTTAGGTGCCGGAGTTAATTTAGGAAAATATTCAATTTTCATTTCAAGATTTCAAAAGGCTGTAGTTTGAAAGTGGTGAGAGATAAAGTCTTACTGTTAACGAGAAAAATATTCATTGTGACCCAAAGTTTTTGATGGGAGTAAATGTACTCATCTAATTTGCATATTGTGATGTCACTAGGCGGTGTCACTAGACTAAATTTTGAACATATTTACCCAGTAGATTTTTGTTTGTCGTTGTCTTTTTTTGTTTTTGTAATCTCATCCCCAAAATAAAGGAACAGGAATCAGTAAAAGGTAAAACAGGCAGTGATAAAATGTAGTTTTCTAGTAGCCCATCAGCCAAGTAGCACAGAAGCCTGATCAGTCTATCTATCAAGGTGGCATTGTTTGTAGTTTTTCAGTGTGGTATCTCTCATTGCAAGGCACAGCACACAGACCAGCTCCACACTGACTGCACCTGAACTATGTCTGGCGACAGCCTTTAGGACGGGTGCGATCTGAACAAACCACACAATCTGGACGATCGTCAGTATTGCGGAGCCAGTGGCGCTCAGTGAGCCTCTGTGGCATTTCTCCCCTTTCCATTGAAGGCCTTCCTCCTTTTCTGCCTTCCCTCTTAGAGTAGCCCTCAAGCAAGCCAGTTACAACGTCCTGATTGAAGGCCTTCAGTGGTTGGTATGAACCAGGACTACACTGGCTGTAAATGATGTGGGCATTGACCACACTGATGCCAAGAACCGCACTGAAAATGCGGTTGTACCATTTCCTGGATCGGTGTGGAAAGAGGTACGTTTTCATTAACCCAGGGTTCTAGTGTCAAAGTCCTCCTTATGAAGCCTACACAGAATTTGAATGAAGGTGGCAAATACATTACCACAGCAATATAAATAACAGCAGCTTGGTAACATATGAATATACCTTCTAGGGTTGCTGTTTGTGGAGGACCTGAGTGAACCACAGAATGTTTCAGTTGTTGTGCGTGAACAGAGCTTTTGTCTGTTGTGTCCCAAACGCGAAGCTGCAACTGTGAGATTAAAGATGTCTGTGAGCCCACCACCTTTGTCCACACTGAAATATCTCAATCATTATCAGTTGGACTGCCATAAAATGTTGTGCAGACGGGGGCATATATAAGGTGCTGTTTGTGCATGTGTGTGTATTTCGGGCCCGTGTGTATATATGACAAACTACTAAAGTATATCGTCCTCTCCTTCGTGGTTCTCAGAGGATGAATCCTACTGACCTCGGTTATCTCCTCTCTTTTCCTTTAGCGTCACCAGGAGGTTCACATTTTTGAGGTTGAGTGAAATTTCTCACCAACTATTGGATGGATTTCTGTTGAATTTGATGAAGACCTTCATGTTCCTCTCAGGATGAACTGTAATAACTTTGGGCCTCCTCTGACTTTTTCCATTAAAATCTGTGTGGTTTTTGTGTCTGTGTTCAGGACATAGACTCAGCCAACCTGGTAAAGGCTGATCTGGAGGATAAAGTGGGAGCTCTGACTGATGAAATCAACTTCCTCCACAACGTCTCTGGGGAGGGATGGACATTTTTTGGGCTTTAAAACATTTTTTAATTGTGAAAACGGTTCAGAATGATCAAACGTCTTTGTCATCTTTTTGTATTTCTCTCCAGTTATTTCCCTCCAACTGTCACACTTTCCTTTGGGTCATTGTCCTGCTTCCGTCTCATGACTCATCGGGGACTCAACATCAAACAGTACTGCTTCTGGAAGTTATCTTTTTATAACAGCCAGAGGAAATCTTTTTTTCTTTTGTTGTTGTTGTTACTTTTTGTCAGTCTCCCTGGAGCCGACTTAAAACGCTTTAACACCGGAAAAAATATTTATATTATCCCCTGAAGAGCTTAACACACTGCAGCTTCACAGAAACACGTCTGGACATGTAACTTTGGTGATGAGCTAAAAATAATTATTTAGTTTTAACGTGTGATTGCATATTGCTGGAGACACTGGTTAAAGATGTCAGATTGTGCTTTCACTAAATACTACTGTGTTCATCATGTATGTTTCCAGTTTGTTTAATATGTTTAATTTCCCTGTGTGATTTATTTGAGACATTTTGTATTTTTATGTGTTTAATTAAGTTGCTGTGGGTTGACCTTTCTTAACCACCGTGTCTTTTATCATACCTCTGACTGGAGCTGCAACAATTAGTTGAATAATCTGTCTGCAGAAAATTAATACTAACTGATTAATTATCAAAGTAATTTAAAAAAAAAGTCAAACATTTGATGGTTCCAGTTGTCAAATGTGATAATATGCAACCAAGCATCAGAAAAAATGTTGTACGTTTCTGCAACCACAGATACGTAACATTTGCATGTCATTAGCGAATACGCTTAAATATTACATTTCAACAAAGCTGTGGTTAATGTGTATTTAGCCACAAAAAGCACTTGGTTATGGTTGGGAAAAAATCTTTTTTTTTTTACCTGTAATACCCCGTTTGGGGGGCACAATCCCTACTGGAAATGTGGCGATGTCTTGGTAACAAAACAACCACTCTTAGTGCCTTAAAGCAGCTGAAAAACAACAATGACTCGTTAAATCACAACTAGTTCTGTTGGTTGTTGGTCTCAAATAGAGATCTGCAGCTTGGCATTGGTCTCGCCTCGGTGTAACACCATCTACCATCCCATTCAACTTCAGAGGGCAAAGTCAGCTCATACAAAAAGCTACTTTAGAAATGTTACGCATGACACGTACAAATGAAACATATCGTACATTTTATTCTGCCGACTGGACTTTTTGGTGCCTCAACATATTTTACATTGAAGTAATCAGATTATTTTGGAGTTTTGCACCGTTAATTGTACAAAACAAAATGGATGGCGCTACAAAGTAAGATGAATAAAAACATAACTGGCAAATTGAAAAGTTATGAAAATAATGCTTGACTAGGTAATTTCAAGATTAAAGTTAACTGCAGAAATGTTAAGTGACAGCACTAAGAGCATCTGCAGTGCTGATTGTAAATTGAATTATAATAAACTTTAACTCCAAATAGTGGCATTACATGAAACATGAAGCCACAATTTTATACATTTCATGATCTTAAAATGATGTTTTGAGGCTCTTGAATGAGTTCCAGATGAATCTATGGGGACAAAAGAGATTTAATAGTCTCTTGTTCCTTTTGTTCATTGTTATAATGCAGTAAGACCTAACACATGTTTGAAAAATCAGACAGCTAGTGAACTGAAACTGTCAATTTACATTTTAAATATGACATCGTAATCAACATATCTTTGTTACTGTTGACAGAACCCGGACACAATAATTTCCAATTTAAAAACAAAACAAAACGTACATATATTTGAACTAATTTGATCCTGTTTATCCAAAATATAATTTATATTTGGCTCATCACATGTGGACACACAGGATGTCTCACTTGTGTTTTGTTTGCTGCACCAGGAGCTGTGTGAGCTGCAGACGAGCATCAAAGACACCTCAGTTCTAAGACAGGACAGTCTACTATTTATCCCAATGACTGACGTTTCTTGACAATTTAAAATTAGATTTAAGGGAACAGAGTGTATGATTTGGGGAGATTTTAGCACCTAGCAGTGAGGATTGCAGATTGCAAGCAGCTTACACTTGTCCAGGTTAGAATTCAGTGTTCAGGAGGTTTGAACCTAGAGTTGAATTATCCACAGAGGTCTCTTCCTCTCACAAACAGCCCAGGGCCCGTAGTCACAAACTTAGACTAAAAAACTTTTAGTAAGGAGTCGTAGTTTAGGAGTGATTTAGGAAAGTTCTTAGAGCAACTCTGAGCAAAGAAGGGACAGAAACTTTTATCTTACTGGGTGGGTGTGGTTGACCCTGCTGCTAGGTGTGATGCTTTCTTTTAACAGACGTGATTGGTTGTCACAGACATACTGTACCCTTTTGTGTGCCTGTAAGTTGTGAGGACACCCAGTGGAAATGAGATGAACTGCTGACTGTGAAAGTGTTGTCATTGTTGGTGTGATCACTCTGCTGATGGAAGGTTGAGACAGACTCAAGTCATCACTGCTGCACTGTTGCTTTTTTACAGTTTTTCAGTTATCTTAGTGTTGTGATCATTTTATCTCCAGTGTTATAGCGTCATTTTGTTAGCTGGGAAATGTGTGCATATCCCAAACGAGATCTACCACAAACATTATCCCTGCACAGGCTCATCTGTAGCATTTCATTTACTCACTGTCATTTTGTGTTTAGAGACCGTTTCTCCGACCTCTTTGTGTTTCCACCATTTTTTCCTCGGCTTAGGAAAAGTCCTCCTCACTGCTCCTAACATTTTTTCACCTTAGGAGCTCTTTTAAGGTCTAAGATACTTTGTGAATAACTTTTATCTTTACAAGGACCTGGTCTTAACTTTAAGGGGAAATTCTAAGAAAATGTTACAATTCTAAGAATTTTCTTAGAATTTCATCACGAGGAGCGACTCTTAGCAGTAGGAAGCTTTGTGAATACGGCCCCTGTCCTCTGGGATTAATCTCCAGTCTGCTCCAAGCTAAAACACCGTAAAACTCAGACAGCAGATGCTGGATGATGAAGTTGCACTTAAGTTTATGTTGCCAGACGTGTAAAGAGAACCCATGATATGTTAATTTTAGTAATTTTACAGGACAGGAAATTGTGCACAAGATCAGTATAAACACCTGAAGGAGCAATAATGAGAAGAAAAAAAAGACCTGAGTTTTAATTTATATCAGAAAATACTGTCAGGTGAACTGACAAAATAAAAAGACTAGCCGTCCTCATTTTTATTTGGATAAAAACTAGAATGAGTACAGCTCTCTGACTACATGTGAAAATGTAGAAAAATATGAGTGAAGTTTTGCAGAACCTCCTCCAGTACTCTGACTCTAGATGTTCGTCACGTTGTTGACTCACTTTGTATTAAACTGTCTGTTCTGCTGACTGTTGTATAATTGTCAACCAATAAAATCACTGTGCCTGATAAAAGACTGATTTTACAAACACTAATATGTTTATTTCTGCTTATTAATGTGCTGGGTAACAAAATTTAGGGCTTCTTCCTGACGATTGTTTTGATTATTGATACATCTGCTACATCTACTTTTGCCTTTTAAATGTTTGTTATGTCTGAACAACGATTCTAAACCTGAAGGTGTTCAGTTTATCGTCATACAAGAAAAGGAAAAACAGGAAAGCTGCACATTTAAGAAGCTGGAAAGAGCACATTTTACAGCAACTGTAAACAGAAACAGAAAAATACATATACATATACTCAACATACTGTACTTTTGTGTGTACAGTGAAGGGTCATCTTAATGCTACAACATGTCATTATGTAAGTTAAGATCAAGCAGCATAAGAACAGAAACATAGGGGTAAAAGAAATAAGTATGTACAGACTAAGACTAAATATAAACAGGAACTATTTCAGAGCCATTAAAGGTATTAAAGGTGTAGGCTTTGGTGGCATCTAGTGGCAAGGTTGCAAATAGCAGCCAAGTGGTGGCCAGTGTCGGGCTTGTTACTCTAAAAATGGAATACATTACTCATTATTCTTTTCAAGGGTAACACTATTACTCTTCTTTACTCCCTGCCAACAGTAATTCGCCTCTGTGTGAATGTCAGGGTAATCACTGTTACGTGTAGTGTAAGGCGAGACAGCTTGCAAATGATTGTTTTTTGTTTTTTACCTGGGGCCTTATGTTGCCTGTGTCAGAGAGTCACTGGTGGAGCAACATTTTCATCCACAACATATCAGACCACAAGATTCATTATTTCTTTGTAGTCTGCAGCTGCAGACGAGTAAAATCCACTTACAGCTGTGTAGCCAGTGTGACACTACAGCCGACCTCCGAGGCCAAGGAGGGCTCACCTTTGGCAGGGTGTATTTCCTGGAGCTTCATGTTGCTGTGCTGTCGGTCGTAGTAGCTGAGATGTTTCAGACCGGAGGTTTGAGGATGTGTTGTTTGCACTGGAAAGAGTTTTAGTACCTGCAGAAACTCTGTTCTTGTCGTCTTTCCTCCCGACAAAATGGGGAAAAAGTAATGGGAATATTTCCAGCTGCTAAGGGAAGCGTTTCCATCTTCATAACCCTTTGGGACTACTTTTAATTTTACCTTAACATTTCACCTTGAAAACTGTTTACCTTGCCTTGTTTGGTGTCATTTTTTTCAGCACAATCTCACCTGTGTCACTTTATAGTTATTTTTCCATTTTGACATACTGTATTAACACATTGGACTTAAAATCACACAAAAACACCACCAATAAGAAAGGGGGTGTCATGTGTTTTTTGTTTTTTTTCTCGCTTGCAAGCACTTTCCTTAGAATAGCCTGTTTTTGCCGTTTCTTCCTGCACCAAACGGGCACCATATATCGGAAAAAGCATGGCGTAAATTATTTATCATAAGTCTGGTTTTACTTGGCTTATCAACACAATTTAAAACTGGTGTATAGTTTGAAGTTCGCACTTTCGACACAAGTTGAAACGGAGACTCAGCGAGGCTGCATCTTGCTGCTACGTCAGCTTAAATCGGTCACGTGATATGTGCACACCGGCGCGTCCGTGGACTCCACAGGGATAATGAGCTTGCTTTCTGGATGATGTTCAACAATTTGGGTGTTCTGGTGTCCACATACTTTTGGCCATGTCTCTCTCTTTTTGTTCAGCTTTCATTTGGACTTTCGGTTGCCTGCTTTATGTGGGTGTTTTTTGTCGGCTCTATTAAAGCTCGCTTTCTTTTAAAACCTAAACCTGCCTGTTAGTCTGCATGTGGGTCCTCCTTGAACTGGCACATGACAGTATTATGCAACAGCTTCACATACTGAGAGCGCAAGGATGCTAACCTGTTATTACCTCTCCAGCTGTGAAGCACAACATAGAGGCTCACATTATTAAATAACCAAAGTTTTATGGGCACTATATACTGTGGGGTGTGTGTGTGTGTGTCTCACCTGGCAGCTGTAACTCCGCCTCTATTTCCTTCCACGCTTCGTCCTTCTTTACGTGATCATAGTCAGAGCTGTAGGACACATCATACAGGCAAGGCTTCTGCTGCCACAACTCCACAAGGTTTTCCTCTTTGCTGGAATCACACACATTTCTTTTGTCTCCATGGTGAGCTGCTGTCTGTCTGTTTGTTTGTTTAGACCAAAGATTCACGTTGGTCATCTTTCGTGTGGGACAGCACAGAATCAGACCAATCAGACCAAAGTCCACAATGGTAAAAACATGGGTCCCTCAGGAAGAAGATTGGGAACCACTGCCCTGAAGGGTGCCCTGTGTGTCGCTAGACGCAGAGAGGCGTGACAAAGCATCTGTATTTGACAACCTGGGCATGAGAATGAGTTGGGAAATGTCAGGTGCAAAACAAACACTGTAAAAGTTCACAACAATTACACGTTTAGCTTTAATTATAGAAGTGCAACTGACTGGATCTTAAAACTGAAGACACTTTTGTGTGTAATAAAACCTTAAGGTCAGGTCCTGGCATAAACATCAACAGAGAACATATTTTAATGAAACCATTGCAGTATTTGTGGTGTATTGTGAACATGAGGAGATCGGGCTGGGCTGATGTTTGATATCTGAATTGTTGTTGTAGTCCAGTCTTGAGCAGTGGGATGCAGCCAGAAAGAGGACGTGTCTTCCAGTGTGTAGATTTAAAACAGGAGCAAGCTGTTTCATTCAAAGTTGACTGAACCTATAACTGTAACCATCACAGCTCCATGTCTCACCCTAACTGTAACCTCATTCCAACCTGAACCTTCCAACAGCCGTGTGCAGAGATGAGCTGACCTCTTTCTTTGATCTGAAACTTAAGTACAACAGCACACACACACACACACACACACACACACACACTGGACTGAATGACCTAGTTGCTGGTTATTGTCATGTGATAAACCTGATGACACCGTTCGTTTCACACCTCCCCCTCTTCCCTCAGGTGAAGGTCGGTTTTTCCAGCTCGACAAGTGGACGTTGTGTCAGTCATGTGATCAGGTGTGTCAATGAACTGAAACACCTGGAGAACGGACAACTGTCACTGTTTTAAAAACACAGTAGATCTAATTTCATTTAAAACTAAAATGTCTCTAAAACCTCCCGACTGGTGACACTAAATCAAAATTATGATTCAAAATGATGACTCCGTCAACGGATCAGTATTTTGACTTTTGACACACATACACACACACAGATTATATACAGTATATAACATATGTATAGATTTTAAATGTTGTTTACTTTGTCTTGTTTTGTCGTCTCTGAGAAATTACGTTTATATACAACTAATTTGCAAATCTGTTTTGAAAGAAACATACTGTAGTGCAGACAGATTACGATCTACATAATGAGGATACGTTATTTAATAAATCCCATGAAATGTTGATGCTGAACTCATCAGTAAAATACTCACTGACGTCATATTTCATGTATTTCCAGCCAAACTCCTGAAGCAACAAGCGCTTCCTCTGATGTCAGTAAACACAGTGATAAGTGCAGTTGTTGTAAGAACAGAGTCAAAAACAACAATTACACAAGAACAAGAGTAAGCACTTGTGGAGTTTCTCGGAGGAAACTATGTTTTTGCAGTTCTTCCAGCTGGATTTGGCTGCATTAAAGATTAAAGCTTGCCACAGTTTTATTCACTCACAAAATACGGCCTGTGAACATAATGCAGCCAGCGATCCGTGTTTCACAGCAATGTAACTGGGAAAATCTGTTTTGTAATATAAAAGCTTCTTCAGGGTTTCTGCCTGGTAATTTCTGAGGCCTTCAAATTCCTGAGTTGTTGTTTCTAACAATGTCGGAGCTCACTGAAGTAACCTGAAGTTGAACTGTTCACCCAACCGATGTAGCATGGCTCAGCTCAGTCTTAGGCGACCACAACATAAATCTAATTTCAGATGATGTTAGAATAAAACATAGTAAGAAATATTATGTTCAATTTCTGCCAGCAGAAGCCTCTAAATCCTGCACAATGAACCGTTAATATACTGCATGTGATCTCCAGTAAGTACTTTAGATGTGATACTGTACATACACATATTATATATACATATCTGCAACACATCCAAGAATCATTCTTACCATTAACCTGTTTATATTTTTGGCATTGAGTATATTTTAGATTTGATATTTTGATATCACTAATCTGTACTGCAACTGCTGCACAACAATTTCCCTCAGGATAAATTTATCTTATCTTAAATTCTCTTGTCTTATCTTAAACAGATAGAAAGTGAGATAGAGGAATGAAGAAACATAAGAGGAACAGAGAGACCCTGACAGAGGAAAAGAGATGCAGAGAAAGAGACAGAGTGTGAAGGGGACACAGAGGGGGGCAGACAGGAAGGAGGCAGTTAACACATCTCCTCACATGACAGTGGTATCCAGGTCACCCACTTCACTATGCTGTGATATGCAGTGTGTGTGTGTGTGTGTGTGTGTGTGTGTGTTTATTCACAGGCTGTCATTCATTCATCAAGTAGGTTCACTTTATTGCTGCCTGGCCGTCGGCTGTAGTCTTTGCAGTGTGTACATGTGCAGCTTTCTGGCTGAGACACAGGCGACGTGAAGCGACGCAGCAGGGGGCCTTTGTTGCCACTAGTCCTCTCAAGTTGGTGTGTCTGGACCTTTATCTTAGACACAGAAACCAGTAACTATTTTGGTATCGCTTTTAGTCGATGAATAACCAACCACTTTACCAACATTCGCTGATCAGTCTATATTTCATCTGCTCTTTTTAGTTAGTGTTTAATGTCGTCGTCTTGTTATCATCTCATCTTTGTCATGGAAATAAAGGTCACTGACAAACAGACTGACTATATACTTCCAAGTGCTATCTGTATTTCGTTAATGAAATGAAAAAATGCTGATATTGTGCAATCCTGCAAACTATGTATAGGCTACATTTGCACTGCTCCCAAAAGTTTTCTTCTGGTACAGATGAGCCACGCTCCAACTGATGACCAGTATCAACAAAATCTTCTTTTCACCAGTGAACACTGTGAAAAAACATAAGTAGAATAGAATAGATTAGAATAGAATAAATCTTTATTGTCTACCATGGGTAGAAATTTGCCTTCGGCTAACCAAACACAAGAGTCAACATTGTAAAAGTAGACAAACAGTCAGTAAGACGAACAAATAGAGTCATTACAAAACACCTAACACATTAAATCAGCACATTGTCTGTCTGTGGTTTAAAACTCATCAATCACTTTGTTGAGTTAAGGATACTGATGGCGTTCAGGATGAAGGACTTCCTAAATACATTTTTGGTTGCCGATGAGACTCTATAGCACCTTCTAGAGCTCAAGAGTTCAAACTGGTCAAAGAGAGGGTGAGAACTATCTGCCAACATACTCCTTGCTTTCTTCCTCATCCTTTCAGTAAAGAGTTGGGTCAAGGGCTTTTGTGGCTCGCCAACTATTTTACTTGCCAGTGTCACAATCCTTGAGAGTTTATTCTTGGATGTACAGTTAGGGAGACCGTACCAGGCAGGAAGGTGAAAAGTTAAAACACTCTCAAGCATGGTTTTGTACACCAATTCTAAGATCTGCTGACTAATGCCAAAGCCACTGAGTTTCCTAAGAAGATAAAGTTGCTCTGAGCATCTCTTGAATTTTCCACAGTTTCAACACGTTGACCTTTGAGTGAACCGACTCTGTCTTCAGATCTTGTATTGTGCAAATAATCAATTCTTTAGTCTTGGTCACATTAATTTCTAACTTGCTGATGCGACACCATGTTTGAAGGCCTTGGTGCGGGCCAGGTAGGCAGCGTCACCTGATGCGTCCCTTTGCTGTAAAAGACCAACTAAGGCCATGTCATCAGCATATTGAAACAATCTAAAATATTCCTCATTGATCTTAAATTCATTAGTAAACAGAGAGATTAGCACAGCTGTGTTCACACCTGCTTAAAAGAACCGCACTGAGGGGGCAAAGAAACTTGAGTTCAATTGAACCGAGCCAAACAGGGCAGGTGTGAAAGCACCCTTACTTAGAGTGGCCAAGTGTCATAGAGTGCAGCCGAGTGTCTTACCTCTACTGGCCTAACGCCTGACTTCCAGTTTAGTGCTCCTCTAACTTGAATGGAGATAAAATTATTTAATCGTGCAGCTCTGCTCGACTTTTAAAATGTTATTAGCCCGATCAGATCAAATCCTGATAATTAAACCCATCATTTTCCGAGGGCTGTGATGCTGGTCTCTTTACCAATCTAAGTCCATGGGAAAAAGTTGTTGTGGACTGCAGGGCGTCACATGACGGACCCCAGAAATTGCAGTACCACTGTTTGACCTCTTCCTTGGGGCCTGGAAATCATATGTGCAATGCTACTGTCATTCTCTGACGTCACAGTGTTGTGTTGTGCATTGTGGGTTATTCCCCTTAAGCAAAGTCAGCAGAGAGGTCAATGAGAGAGCCCTCAAAGACCTGCTGACTCACAGTGAGACAGTGCTGAGATCACGTGGAGGTAGTGAGAGCAGGGGTCAAAGCCTGTGAGTGTTCAAGGAGGGACACTCGAATTAGGTCAGTTGTGATTTTTTTTTTTGTGCTTGTTAGATGACTCAGCAGCTGTCGATTGAAGAAGTATCATCTTTAACACACCAGTAGTAAAACTGGTTGGCAAAAATGACATGATTTTGACAAAAAATAAACAAGTAAAGAACATAAAGTGATAATGTTTGTTTAAATTGTGAATCTGTGGTTTACACTGTTGTTGTTTGTTTGATAGTTTGATAACACCAACAACACTGTTGTGGAAAAGTTTTACAGCCCTTGGTTGTAAACATCTAATCTTTGACCCCTACCTTGTAGATTTGAATTCCTCACTGATAACTTCATTCACTGTGGAAAAGTTTAGAAAGCGTCGTCTGTAAATACAAACAGCACACATTGGTCACGTTTTGTGTAAACCTTTATCCTTATCAGGTCCATGTTCCTGAGGAGCTCTGCCCAGTTTTTTTCCACCTGGTGTCGAGTTTACACGCGTGTTTCTTTGATCTTCAGGTTGCCGCCATTACTCAGTAACTTCACATATGCACACAACACTATTGATGACTGAGACTTTATTACAGGATGTAACTTCTGTTTAGTCATGTCAGGTGATGTTATTTACTCTGTGATAAGGAGAAGGGGCTGATGGACCTGACTAACATCCATGTTATGCAAACACAGTATTTACACACTTAAGTTTATTATGAAGTGAGGTTCATTCATCTACAGGTAGATTTTATTATTAGCTGGTACATTTCCAACAGAAGCTGCACAGTTTGATTTTCTGTCTTTTTTTCTTTTGTGTCCACTGTTTTAAAGTTGACACGATACTGAACTTTACATTCATGCCATTTGATAAATCAAGCTTTTGCAAAATCCAGTCGTGAGAACAACAAAAACGTCTTTTCCTCCAAGAAATTCCACCAATGCATACTCTTGTTCTTGTTTATTAATCGTCGTAATTGACTCTATTTCTGCAATAACTTCACTTGTTGCTGTGTTTACTCTACTAATGTTAGAGTTAGTACTTGTTGCTTCGGGATCCGCCATTATTCTTCTTCATCTTATGCCATCGACTATAGCGCAGTCCCTGATTGGATTCTTATGTTGTAAACTATGGTGCGGATTCCTGATTGGCCCCAGTTGGATTTTAAAGTCTGGAAAGTGTTTGGGGCGGCAGCGAGTCCAGACTGATGAATGTTGAGCTCACGTCATCAGGATGGTCTTACCAGGCTCATGTACTGCTGTGGTAGCCAAGTAAAATGTAGTAAGGTGGCGACCCAGTCACAGGAAAAAAAGATTGGCATTGTACGTTTATGCAAACCACAAATACATTGTATTTGTACGATATTATGTAATATAAACAATAATAATAATAATAATAATAATAAACTTTATTTATAAACGCTTTTCAAAACAAAGTTACAAAGTGCTTTACAGTAAATGGTTGATCCCAGATTTAAAACTCTGCAGGATTCAAGCAAATAAAATGAGGCAATTTTAAGAAAATACAAAGTACAACAAAAAAATTAAATAAATAAATAAAATGAAATAAAATATGATAAAGATAAAATACCATCACTGAGGCAGATAAGCAAAGTTGGCAACAAATTGCCCTGTGGCAAGAGGCTGCTGCTGTGAAGGAGCGAGGGATGGATCAGACTGAGGAGCTGAGGACACGATCGGCAGTCAGTTGAAGCAGCCAAACCCTTAATTATGCATAACTTTACGTCTAAATAAAGTGGAAACAGGTGAGTTATATAAAAATCCACACCCTGTACAGTTGTCATAAATGTTGAAATTAGCTATAGAGACCAAAACAGTTTTTCTACCAGGCTGCAAACATCTTTATTCCTGTTGTGAAAGTGTGGCCATTTAAAGAACTGCAGTTTTTGACACTTCCATGTTGGCTTCATTTTTTGGCCCCAGATGTTGCCACTTAAATTAAATGCAAAGGATATAGTAGATATAAGGAAAACAAAGCAAGTTTGAGTTTTCAGTCTCATTTTGTTTCAGTGTTGGACATGCATCAATCAGCAAAGTGTGACAACACTTACCTAAATTTACATAAAACAAACTCAATATTTTAAACAGCATGTCTTATTTGAAACTCTACAGTTCAAAAGGCAAATTCTGTCCCATTAACTCAAAAATGTGATGTTGTGTCTGCTGGACCTTACTGACCCTGTAATTCTCCCTGAAGCCGTGCACAACGGCATGAAACAAGAGGTCTAATTCTGCAGGAAGTTTCCTCATTCATCGGTATAAATCTGTGACAGACACAAAGCAGCTTACACTGACGAAAACAGGTCGTGTGAAAAACCTGCAGAACAAGTTTCAGTGTTCATTAAGATGCAGAAGATTTATGAATAAATAAATAAGATTTTCTAAAATCTGCAGACTTCTTTTTTATGTCTTAACTTTACAGCTCGTGATAAAAGTTTGGAACAAAACAATCGGCTCACAGGAAGAAGCAGATTCAGGGAGCGTTAATGAAAAAGACTGAGGAACAAAAACATAAAGGAAAGTCGTTTCTATTCTATGTGAAGTCGAGCTCTGCTGGAGTGCAGGGGTTAGCAAGTTCAGCAGGCTGACGGATTAGAGATGTAGCCTGTGTGTGTGTGTGTGTGTGTGTGTGTGTTTGACTTGTGTGTAGACCTACTCATACTCACACAGGGTCACGGGGTCAAACATGAGGGTGAGTGTGTCTAGACATGTCCATGTGTGTGTACTTGCTTGCTCTGTGTGTGTGAATGTGTTCGTACCTCTGTCTTTGAGAACTTTAAAACTTTTTTTCAACTTTTGCTGCAATGCAACGTCCGTCATTTAAGAGAAACACACAAGTGCACATTCCTGGTTAATTACTTTTTGAAAGGAAAATTTCTACTGTTGTCCTCTGGATGGTTGTTGTGTGAGATAAAATCATTTGTAAAACCTGTAAAACTGTCCTGCAGTGTTTCTGAGAAATGTTTAAACTTATTAACCTGTTGCTCAGTCTGAACTTCCTGGTTTGTATTTAATGCTTCACTGGTAACTAAACACTAAACACCAACAATGCCATCTCCTGAGTTGTCTCAATGCGGTTCTCTGTATGAATCCCTGCTTTGACCTGGCTTTAGTGTTTAAGAGTCAGACATTTTTCTTTTTCTGTCAGATAGATATTACTCTCTTCTCTGTATTGTAAATATGAAGCTAATACAAGCAGCCGGTTAGCTTATCTTAGCATAAAAACAGGAAACAATTTCTTGCTTTTGAGCAGGTAGAAAAGTCAGGGAGTTCCTGGTCCCAGCCAAGAATTAGTCCAGTACATAACCTCCCGTAAACAGATGAAAAAAAGCCTTTTGGCTAATCCTGGTATTTTTATACTGCCCGGGCCCCTGCCCCTGCCTACCACCCAGCACCATGTTATTTTTTTCTGAGCTGAGCCCTACCGGGCCCCATGGACCAAGGCCCTGCCGCCAGACACTCGCTGGTGAGCTCCCCCCACAGGTCTGGCTCCAGGGGGGGCCCCCAGTGTCCCAGGCGAGATGTTCAAAGCCCGAACTGTCTGTTTCATCAAGGTCTTCTTAAATCGCTCTTAGTCTGGCCCCTCCCCTGGGACCACTTTGCCTTGGGGGACCCTATTAGAGACTATTAGCCCCGGACAACACAGCTCCCAGGTTCACAGGGACACTCAAACCTCTCCACCATGTTAAGGTGACAATTCTTGGAGGAGCTTGGAGCTCAGAGCTCGGAGTAGAGAGGCTGCTCCTTCGCACTGAAAGGGGTCAGTTGAGATGGTTCAAGCATCTGATCAGGATCCTCCTGAGCACCTCCTTTTGGAGGTGTTCTGCGCACGTCCCACTGGTAGGAGGCCCTGGGGCAGACCCAGAACATGCTGGAGGGATTACATATCTCATCTGGCCTGGGAACACCTTGGGGTCCCCCAGGAGGAGCTGGAAAGCGTTGCTGGGGAGAGGGACGTCTAGAGTGCTTTGCTTGGCCTGCTGCCCCCGCGACCTGGCCCTGGATAAGTGGATCAAAATGGATGGATGGATGGATGGATGGTGTATTTATTAATTTGCACTGTCCCTTCATAAATAAATGAAACTAAACAAACTAAAATGGCATATTGGCGTTGTACAGATTAAACCAACTAGATATGAAGTGGTAATCAGTGAGCTTTATCGTAGCTAGAAGGTGGATTTATTACCATTTAACAAATCTATAAAGAGAACTGGATACAGCGTTGTAGGAGGGACCCCTTTCTTTCTTGTGAACGTTGCTCAGTGTTGCATGAAGCCAAAAAAGTTTGACTTCTGTTTGTAAAATTATCCAGATCTTTCACCTCATTGGGCCCAACTGTACAGGGAATTCATTTTAATCGTTCATGGTTGTCTTGTTCTTGCGTACTCTCGTCTGTGATGGGCTGTGTCTGATAATCCTACAAGGATGATAGTACTATATGCTTTTGTGTTATTAACTCTTGCTCTTGTTGAATTTAGGTGTCAAGATCCCTCTTACGTGTGTGTGTGTGTGTGTGTGTGTGTGTGTGTGTGTGTGTGTGTGTGTGTGTGCGCGTTATGTATGTGTGTGTGAGTGTTTGTTTTGGTTGGGTTGAGTTTTGGGTTGGGATTTTTGTTGGGGTTTGTATGTTCATGTTGAATTATCATCAAAGTTTGAATCACATGCTTAATCAAATACTACAGGTTTAATTGAACCAGCAGCAGACTGGGACAGAATTTACCTCGAGCACTTTTAGGAAGCCTCGTTAACCCCCTTAGCAACACTGTCCTAACAAGACAGGACAGGACAAAACAGTCGTCCAGCCGGTTACCAGGTGGGTCTGAAACATGTAGAATGACAGATTCACACAAAGGTACTTCAAGCACTTCAACATCCATCATCTTAATCTACCTCTACATTTCACCTCAAAGGAGAACAGTAGAAGAGTTTCAGTTCACCCACTCACCTCACTGTCTGAGTCATGTTCACATTTCTTCTGTCATTAAATAATATGAGCTGTACGACTTTAAAATGTTCATTTTCAGTTCTTCTCTCTGTTTTTTTTCTTGTTTTGAGAAACAAAGGCCTCTTGTTTCCCGGTGCGGCGCAGGGTGGCGCAGGGTGGCGCAGGGTGGCGAACCCCGCGCAGAGCTAGTTTCAAGCAGCGCAACCCGAGTCGCGCTCAGTTTGGTAGTTTGGCAGACCGAGGTGCGCCGAGATGTGTGTGGCGGCGCAGCAGGGGGAGGTGTCGACAGATCCAGCTTGGCACAGTGACAGTTTCGTGCCAAAAGGCTTTGCCCAAGGTGCGCTAAAAGCTCGCCAGCTGAAACCAGGTCTACTGTCAGCGCAGGCGGGAGGTGTAAGCCGAAGTTTGGCTGACCGGCGGACAGTGCGCACACGTCACCAAAACCTCACAGGCAGGTTTCCAGAATGTCAGGCACATTAACGATGCAATAAATAGCCACAAAACCACTATTCAATGCAACTATCTGCAATCAGCACATAAATGTATCACTATATCGACTGTCCCGTCACATCTGATGTCAGATCAAAGG
>NC_065529.1:48759003-48779513 GCF_006386435.1 Epinephelus moara | reverse complement strand
AATAGCCACAAAACCACTATTCAATGCAACTATCTGCAATCAGCACATAAATGTATCTCTATATCGACTGTCCCGTCACATCTGATGTCAGATCAAAGGGGATTGGCACCGTTTGGCACGTTTGGCACGCGTAATGGAAACCCAACCTGATTTGATTAACACAGCTGCAAACTAATGAGTTCACATCCCTCTCAGCCAACCACAAACAGCCACAGCATCAGATAGGGAGTATATATTCAGCATCTGTCATCTTAGAAAAGTCAAAAGAAAAGAAACAGAGTGAGACTGCGAGAGAGAAAGAGAGAGCGCGCGCGCACGAGAGAAACGCAACATTGATTTACAATTGTGGTGACCTCCTCCCAGGCTACCTTTGCATCATCAGCCCGTGGAGGTCTGCTCGCAGTTCCGTATATTCGGACACTGCGAGCTTGGACCTCCCGGACCAAAACATCAGTTTCCTCCTGGGAGAAGTTTGGCCGTCTGACGCTGCTGCTCTCTTCTGCCATGGCGAATTGAGTAAACTCTCATTACGCCTTCGCGCGGCGCATTTAAGGGCGAGGAGAGGGGCTCATTTGATTGGTGTGATGTGTGTAAAACCCACTCCACGCCTTCTCTCCTCCCTCTTTCCGACTTGCGCAGGTAGGAGGGACGGAGGTGGGAAAGAGGAGTAGCTGCGCCAGCGCGCACGGTGTGCCAAACTTGCAAAATCCACCTGGCCACACCCAGTTGGCGAAGCACAGGTGTGCTGCGCCTCCGCCTCGCCCAGTCTGCGAACTAGAGGCCTGAATGTTTTGGCAACACTGTGCCTAACATGTAGTTAAGTTAGTCCAAAAAAACACTTGGTTATGGTGAAGAAAAGATCATGTTTTGGCTTAAAGTACCAGTTTCGGGGGCATAATGCAGGAATAGCAGCGATGTCTTGGTAAAAAAAACAGCTTTTGTGGCTCTATCCCCACTGACATCACTACAAAACACCTGGGTTTGGAGCTCAAAAGCTGCTGGAAACACAGCAAAACCTGTTTCAATGTACATACTGGATGTGCAGACTTGAAGAAAACTACATTGCTTGTCTAATGGTGCACACACACTATACATGACCTGGCTCTCTGTATGTGATACAGACAGTGAGACAGAATGTTGAGCTCACGTCATCAGGATGGTCTAACCAAAGTTTACAGTACGCAACCAGAAATTTGCACCTGTTTATTATGTATTGGAAGCAACTGATTCACTGCATAAAGCACGCTGGGAATTAAGCTGCAGCCACAAGCCACCAGCAGTGCAGGGCGGATATGATTTTAGGCGAATTGGTACCATATAGTGAGCATGCACCAACTCCTACGATGTAGAGTTAAGGTTTGACACTGTGTATTCAGAGAATTTGAAAATGAAATATTCACACTGTCTGAACAGGGTTGGTTATTACTATCAGAATATTTAGGTTTATACAGCGAGTCAGTAGCATCCAGGTGATTAAGTCATATTACCATACAAACAAACTGTTGAATCATATTCTTACTCCCCACTCGTCACATATCGCCACTTGTTCAGTGAACTTTTGATGTGTACAGTATAGGGTCTTTCCAGCTCCTTAAATTATGTTGTTTTCTGGCAGCGTATCACATCACTGCCAAAGGATGGCTTTTCTCATTGATGTCTGATGCAAAAGTCACTGACTAAGCAGTGGCATTTGACGACAGTTAGCTTGGTATCAGTTTACAGCCGAAAGACTTTGAAAGAACTAAGTTGTGTACGTGACTTGTCTTTTGTCTTGAAATATGCACTGTGTGCATGTGTGTGCATGTGTGTGCATGTGTGTGTGTGGGTGTGTGGGGACGGGTGTGTGTGTGTGAGCCAATTAATAACTTCCACAGAAAAAACAAAATAACAGGGTGTTTCTCACCAAGTTCCACACCTCCTTTATCACTTTGCATTTTGTCCTGCCTGTCTGTGATTTTATTTTAATTGTTTTGCTCTTGTTTTTACCTTTTATTTGACAATATGTGGAAGAGACAGGGAACTTCAGACGACTTTATATTTGCAGTTCAGTGACTGAACGTTTGATCACTCTGAGGCTCAATTCTTGTGAGATTTAAAGTCTTTGAACAATTTTCTACCAAAGTGACAAGTATATAAAATCAGTTTATTTACAATTTGTGTGGGTTTTTCAAAGACCCACATTATCATTTTTTTTCTTACTTCTATTTGTTTAATAATGCTCTGTGTATTGTTTTTTTGTATATTGTATGACATTGCCATTGCCATTGCCGTTGGGAAAGAGGAGTAGCTGCGCCAGCGTGCACGGTGTGCCAAACTTGCAAAATCTGCCTGGCCACACCCAGTTGCGCTGCGCCTCCGCCTCGCCTGGTCTGCGAAACTAGAGGCCAAAATGTGAAGATTATAGGATGATTCTAGTTTATAGTGAGTTGTGTTTTAGTTTGATAGTTTTGGGTTAACTCTGGCTTAAATTTCTGTGTGTTTGAAAATCACATATTCCCTGCACACATGGTGCTGGTTTTACTGTCTTGTTGACAAGGGCACTCCTGACATCTTTTCTGCTTGGGGCCATCACCTGAATCCACTTGGTCCGTTGCATGTTGATTGGCTGCAGGTGTCGATGTCGTAGCTTGACCTCTCTGGTCAAGAAGGGATATCACTCAAGTTGTCTGGACTGACAGTTTATCCTTGAGCAAGGGCGTAGGTTTTGTGTCAACATTCCCTCGCCAAAATTCAGCATAACTTTGGAGCATTATTTGGCCCCCTCTCCGATAAGATAGCATAACATAGTACCAATGGATGCCTCAGGTCCTTTAGTTTAATATGATATGATGATATGATGTCTTCACTCTCAAACTGAATGTGATACAGCAGGTTTTATTTGCTAAAAATTCTGCTTCACTTCTCACATTCACCTCTACCTGTCATACCTTCTGCTTCTTCAGATTTTTTTTGCCTGATATTTGTCCATCACCTCTCTGCTCCTTTTATTTTCTTGTTCTCTCTGTACCTTGACTTTTCCTTTAGGAGCCACTGATTTTTGGTGAGGCATCCTGACATAGCTAAGGCAGACAACAGTCAGCCTCGCCAACATTAGCAACACTTCTAAGTTCTGCACATCACTCACCTGACCTATGTCAGATTGACCGCACCATTCACAATATCTGCAATTATAATATTACATTCATTTATCATGTAAATACATATAATTTGTATTGTCAGTGATATAGCGCAGTAAATTGTTGCACTTGATCCCATTTAAGGGTCAACCATTCAACCATAGACCTTTTCATGGGCCCCTCCTTGGCCTTGGGCCAGGGTTATCTGTATCCTTTGACCCCCTAAAATGGTGTTCTTTGTTTTGGAGATCCTCCACCAGATAATTTTGAGCTTCAAACTCCTAACTTCCTGCATTCTGGTGAGTTTTTACGCACCAATTTGTCTCTTTTCTGCATCAGTTTATGGTGTAACTGTTAAATTTTGTCCTCTGCTACTTTCATGTTGTTGCTAGGGGTAACAAATAGACATGTTCTATATATTGAGGGGAACTTGTCCCCTGCGTCCTCCCTGAAATCTACACCTGCGCCCTGAAGGGACTACTAAAGGAATGCTTTCTGCCTCTCAAGCTGGGATTCAGCATGAAAGACACAAAGCTCCTCAGAGATGAGTGCTTTGTGTAATTGTAGATTGCAGAATGTTTCAGAGGAACAACATAATTAGATGGGAAAAAAGGACGAGCATTGAAGAAATTAAAGGAAACTGCCATGGACACTGACACTATAAAAATATCTGCACGTCACAGTTTATGATCTGAACTCAGAAATTGCAGGAAGGAACTTTGTCTTTGCCACAATATAGAAAAATCAATACACATTTCAGTGGCCTTCATATTTTGTTTGGTGAACACGCCGTAACAAAAAATGTGTCCTTGAATGGAAGAATACCAGAAGAAAAGCCTCTTAATCAATAACTACACATTATCAGAGGGAAATAAACAAAAGGGTTGTAAAAAAAAAAAAAAAAAGGAGAGAAAAGTGTACTTTAGACTGAAATGTTAATGACAGAGCAGAGACATAAAAGTACGCTGAGTGACAAAGGGAAATTTACTGCAGAGATAAGAGGAAACTGGGGGGAAATGTGGGTTAAAGACGGGACTGAACACTGACAGAAGCGAGATGAAAATGTCAGAAACAGATCTAAACCCAATGATGAAACTTTCTTTTCCCACAATACATTAAGTTCATTAGATTCAGTAGATATTAAACAACGTGAGGGAGTACGAAAGAAAGAAAATATTTTGATTCCTTGACATCTTATCTCCTGGTTTTGGATTGTTTGATATTTTTGCACCTTTGAACGCTACATATCTTTGAACAAATATCAACTGGCACTTAACTTATCTATAATTATTTAAGCCAACTTTGGTCATTTTATAATTCAAGGTGTGTGTTTGCGCACCTTAGATAAACACTGACATTAAATAACTTCAAGGGACTTGCAATATGGGATTTATTCACACGAACACACTCAGGTTTGTTTTAGAGGCTGTAAGTTTCAGCCTACAGGGAGGCGAAAGTTCACAGCCCTCCTTTGTGTGTCGTGTTCACACCTGTTGAGCATTAATAACATTTTAAAGCCACTGCATTTTCAGCTCCTATATATAATGTTGTATTAGTTTGGCCAATTCATGGACAAAGAGTGTTTTATACTGTTTGTAAATGAAGTTACTGTGGTGAGACAGAAATAGCAGCATGAACTAAATTCCATTAATCTTCAATGGATTAATGAGGGGGATTAAAATTCTGAGAAAAACCAAAACCACCCACATGGCCAGATACCACTGGTGTTAAAGTTCCAGTGTGTAGGATTTAGGGGGATATACTGGCAGAAATGTGATATAATATGTTTGTTTTCTTTAGTGTATAATCACCTGAAAATAAGAATCATGTTTTTCTTACCTTAGAATGAGCCGTTTATATCTACACAGGGAGCGGGTCCTTGTCTACAAAGATCACTATGTTGCACCGCCACGTTTCTACAGCAGCCCAGAATGGACAAACCAAACACTGGCTCTGAACAGGGCAATTCATGTTTTCGCTTAGTTAGCAGCATGCTCTATTCTGTGTTTTTTTCCAACAATAAATCATCAGGTCCGTTTGTTTTGGGAGTCTGGTCTCACTCCCAAGTCGTTTAAATCCAGCACTTGGGCAGTGACTTGCACGTCAGACACTGACAAAAAAGCGGTCCCTTAACGTCAGCATGATACATGGCCAGTCACCGTTATAGTTTAACGGCGCTTGGCGGCATTAGGGGGAAACACGGCAGGACGAGAACGATGGTTAAGGTGGCAAAAGTCCAGCAAACACCGACTTTCACCCGGGAGAGCGGTGTTTGTGTCCCTGAGATTATAAAGCCAAACCCTGTTCTTTTTTCCTAAACCAAACCACATGTGTTTGTTGTTGTAGGAAAAAAAGGGAAATTTGCTGTGTTGTACTCATGTAGTGCGTTTATTTTGAAAGGGACTGTATGCAAATGGTAAATTTCCTGTGAAAACAGAAGTGTATTATGAAAGAAGACAATGCATGTAACAGGCAGAACCTGACACAGCGTTCCAGAACGTCAACAACCAACGCACCCAGGGTCGTATGTGGACGTGGAAAATCCATGATCAAACAGCGATATGTGATGGGGTCAGAGTGAGAATGTGTTAGTTTTGGAGAGGAAGAGACCTCTGTGGATAATTCAGCCGCCGGTAAAAACCTCTTGAATGTCTGGATCTTACTGTAAGTTGCCGGAGAAAATAGGTGAGCACACATTAGCAGGTGCTGGATTAGTGGCAACGGATATATGAGCAAGAGGGTCAAAGTTTAGGGTGCGATGTTATGAAGAAGTATGTCCTGATTGTGTGCATACTGCATGCAGTACTTTCTAATGGCAGCTGCAGCACCTACTAAAAGTTAGTAGATGGGTCCAACAGGCACTGATTTTCACCCAGGAGAGTGGTGCTCGCGTCCCGTGAGATTGTAAAGCTAAACCCTGTTCTTTTTTCCCAAACCAAACCACGTGCAGTAGTTGCTGAAGAAAAAGGACTTCAATTCACATTGTTGTACAGACGTAGTGCATTTATTTTGAAACAGACTGTATGCAAATGGTAAATTTCCTGTGAAAACAGAAGTGTATTTTGAAAGAAGACAATGCATGTAACAGGTAGAACTTGACACGGCGTCCCAGAACGTCAACAACCAACACACCCAGGGTACCTTGCAGGTCATATGTGGACGTGGAAAGTCCATGACCTAATGTCGATATGTGACGAGGTCTGAATGACAATGTGTTGTAGTTGTCAAAGGCAGTAATAGCTGTCTCTACATACTGCAAATAGGTGATACCAATAGCTAATTCAGCATACTTTTAATTACGCAAATTTACCAAAAGGTTAACAAATATACGCAAAGAAAAAAAAGAGCTCAAGTTGTAGCCCATCCATGTCATAACTCACTGAATCCATGGCAACGTCATACAATATACAAAAAAAACCAAAACACTTTAGAGCAGGATTATTAAACAAATAGAAGTAAGAAAAAAATGATAATGTGGGTCTTTGAAAACCCCACACAAACTGTAAATAAACTGATTTTATATACTTGTCACTTTGGTAGAAAATTGTTCAAAGACTTTAAATCTCACAAGAATCGAGCCTCAGAGTGATCAAACGTTCAGTCACTGAACTGCAAATATAAAGTCGTCTGAAGTTCCCTGTCTCTTCCACATATTGTCAAATAAAAGGTAAAAACAAGAGCAAAACAATTAAAATAAAATCACAGACAGGCAGGACAAAATGCAAAGTGATAAAGGAGGTGTGGAACTTGGTGAGAAACACCCTGTTATTTTGTTTTTTCTGTGGAAGTTATTAATTGGCTCACACACACACACCCGTCCCCACACACCCACACACCCACACACACCCACACACACACATGCACACACATGCACACAGTGCATATTTCAAGACAAAAGACAAGTCACGTACACAACTTAGTTCTTTCAAAGTCTTTCGGCTGTAAACTGATACCAAGCTAACTGTCGTCAAATGCCACTGCTTAGTCAGTGACTTTTGCATCAGACATCAATGAGAAAAGCCATCCTTTGGCAGTGATGTGATACGCTGCCAGAAAACAACATAATTTAAGGAGCTGGAAAGACCCTATACTGTACACATCAAAAGTTCACTGAACAAGTGGCGATATGTGACGAGTGGGGAGTAAGAATATGATTCAACAGTTTGTTTGTATGGTAATATGACTTAATCACCTGGATGCTACTGACTCGCTGTATAAACCTAAATATTCTGATAGTAATAACCAACCCTGTTCAGACAGTGTGAATATTTCATTTTCAAATTCTCTGAATACACAGTGTCAAACCTTAACTCTACATCGTAGGAGTTGGTGCATGCTCACTATATGGTACCAATTCGCCTAAAATCATATCCGCCCTGCACTGCTGGTGGCTTGTGGCTGCAGCTTAATTCCCAGCGTGCTTTATGCAGTGAATCAGTTGCTTCCAATACATAATAAACAGGTGCAAATTTCTGGTTGCGTACTGTAAACTTTGGTTAGACCATCCTGATGACGTGAGCTCAACATTCTGTCTCACTGTCTGTATCACATACAGAGAGCCAGGTCATGTATAGTGTGTGTGCACCATTAGACAAGCAATGTAGTTTTCTTCAAGTCTGCACATCCAGTATGTACATTGAAACAGGTTTTGCTGTGTTTCCAGCAGCTTTTGAGCTCCAAACCCAGGTGTTTTGTAGTGATGTCAGTGGGGATAGAGCCACAAAAGCTGTTTTTTTTACCAAGACATCGCTGCTATTCCTGCATTATGCCCCCGAAACTGGTACTTTAAGCCAAAACATGATCTTTTCTTCACCATAACCAAGTGTTTTTTTGGACTAACTTAACTACATGTTTGGCACAGTGTTGCCAAAACATTAGGTTTCAACATATCCGCCACATAATAACATGCAAATGTAACGAATCGGTTTGCATGAACATATGACGCCATTTAATTTATTTTATTTGTAAGGACAACACACATTTATCAGCGTGTCTGTAAATGTGTCATCTGCAGTCCTTTGGCAAGATGTTTTGAAATCAATAAAAGGATGAAATTACCAGGTCAAACTCACAGGACAAAGACAGCATTAAGACATAAAGACAGCATTAACTACAGCAAACAGAAATTTTCAAGGTAGAACAGAGGCCATGCAAAGAAACAAGCAACTGCAGAACATCAGTGATTGGGTTGCCATCTCACTAGAATTTACTTGGCGTGAGTTCAACATTCTGTCTGTATCACATACAGAGAGGACATGTGTAGTGGGTTTGCACCTTTAGACAAGTAGTAAAGAAAAAAATTTCAAGTCTGCACATTGAAACAGGTTTTACTTGCAGTCATCATTCCCTCTGTTCATACTAAGTATTTAAGATCCTTCCTCGTGCACTTCAAGTTAAAGGAGACAGACTGTCTTTGTTTTGTGTGAAAGTTTATTCCAAAGTGAGTCTGAAGTGAAGTTGACTTAGTTAAGTGAGTATCTTAATATTATATACATTTTACTCCGGACTCCCCTCCTTTTGTTTCCCTGGACAGTGTTGAGCTGCAGAGGAAGAACAGAAACACAAAGAGGGAGTTTGTACTGAACAGACTGTAACCTTTAATTCATCTAACTCACACTGCTGAGGCAGCGTCGACACCGTCCCCAAGGCTTTTTTAAACTTTTCAAAACCCATTTTTTTCAAATTTATTTCTCTTTGACGTAGAAATATAAGAATATGGATATCTGGTGTACAAAGAGATTTTAAAATCAAAAACAAACATGTTATATCTAAAAACAAACAACAACACCGGCTGTCTCAGTTGTCTTAAACTCTGCAGCTACTGTTCGGAGTTCTGCTGAGCAAGGCACCAGGAGCCTGTGTCTGATAATCCCAGAGGTCACTGTAATACTGTTTCAGTCCCGACAGCAAAGTGTTACGTCACCACCAATCAGTCAGCCTCTCTGCACAAACACAAAGTATTACATAATCTTATTTATGTAATATTTTAATCCAATTGTCAACAAACTCGGCAGGCCATATAGGAAAGCGTGAACCAGACTAAGGCTAGACTGGGGGGGATGAGGCGGGGGAGGGGCAGGGGCGGTCCAGGGTCGACCCCCACACATTTTCCCAAAGCCGTCTTTTATTCCCACCGTGTGAGCAGAGGAACAGGGTCATATGGATCTAAAAGGAGCAGACACACAGTTTGGGAAACACGTGTGAGAGTGAGAGGAGAAGATTTCACTCTCAGGTCTGTGCGTTAAGCACAGAGCTGACGTCAGACGTGGCGAGCATAGCTAAGCATAATGACTGAAAGCAGGGGGAAACAGTTAGCCTGGTTCTGTCCATCGTTCAGAGATACACCAACAACACTTCTAAAGCACTAATTAACACGTGGCATCATGTTTAAATCTAAACACAAACAGTTGGAGTTATATGCTTGGGGCAGTTACTGATTGAGGACAGGTGTGATTCAGGTGCTTCACTCCCTGGGGTATTTAAGATGCAGGCTGCAAACACTGCTCTCCATCTCATTCTCTGTGTGTTTCTGCAGGACAAGGTCCCCCCGACATGCTAGTGTATGGCAGCAGTCTGAAGCCAGCCATCAAGTAACGGTTATGTGTGACAACGAAGGACAACTACAGAAGCAGCCAACGTGCGACAAAAGTGGACCTTGGCCTGCTCTCCTTGTTCACCTCAGCGAGTAAAAAACTGACATTCTTCAGCTCCTTTGGAACCAAAGAACTGACCATTCCTCCCCAGCATTAGATTAACTCTGGTTTTAATATGTGTGTGTAAATACTAAAATTGTGTTTTAACCCTTTTGCTCTTACATTACTGGGTGTCAAATCATGAATCTCTAGACCCACAGCAAGTATTGCAGTAGTATTGCAGTAGTTATGACAGAAAAATGTGCTTATCCAAGGCGTACCCAAAGCAAAGTGAAAGCTGTTCTTATTCCATTTTTAGTACATGTACATGCATGGTCTCATTTGAAAGGAAACACTCGGAAGTTTTATTCCTGAACAGTCAGAATCACTACAAGTGCTTTTGTTATTGAGTTATATAAGTTTCATTTAGCTGAAATAAAAGTTTTTTGTTGTTTTTTTCAATTCTCTTTTTATTTTGTTATTTCAAGGTCCAGGCAGGCAGGTTCATCTTACTCAAAGATCTTATAGCCCTGTCTTGCCAGGCCTTCCATAGGACACCATGACATCAGAAAGTAACATAAAAGTGTGTTTCAATGTGTAAAGCTGCTGTAGCCACTTTGAGCACTTAGAATCCGAAATAGGTATCTCTCACGAGAGGTAACATTGTCCAAAAAAGGGTTTTTTAATATTAATCTGAATATTTTCTTGAAAAAAATTGCTGCAGATGACTAGAACTGGGAGTTATTGCCTGTGAAACATAATGGGATCAATTAGACAACAATACCACATAAAATAGTTACACATGATTTTCTGAGGTTTTCTCCAATTCTAAAAAGAGGGTAAAACAATGTACTGCATGCTTGATCACGAATGAAAAACAGGTCAACACAGACAGAAATGTCTGTTTAGGAGCTGACTGTTTAAAAACACACCTCTGGAAAACCTAAAATGATAAGAAAGACTGTTTTCACCCTGAAGACATTCGAGGAGCCATTTGTTTTTCATTTATGTACATTTAAAGGCTGATTGTCTACAATACCATAAAAGAGTTAAGAACTCGTCTGGAGGTGAGGAGTGTCATTGACTACAAGACCCATAAAGGGCCGTACACATGCCACATTTTTTGCAGCCTCAAATTCATTGTTTTCCATGTAGACGCACAGCAGACACACTCAAATACCAGAGCGACACTGTTGCAGCAGTTTCCTGAGCAACTATTTTTCAGGGTGCAACGACTGCGCTCTGAGATAAACCAAGTTCAACTTTTGGAACACAGCAGCGCACACCACATGTCATGTGATGTCAAACAATCAATCACAGCCCACTGATATCCTTCCCTTCCGCCGTAGATATCAGTCTGGGGTAAATATGGAGAAAAAGTTGATCAATTTAGCGCAGGGCTACCCAGAGCCCAATACACACTTAAAAACAGCGCCTAGAAGAAGATCAGCTCTGCACTCAGGATTTCTGATAAGTAGGCCATGATACAGTGCTTGTTGTGGTTGCTTAGCAACTTCAGACACAACCTGTCTCCGCGCTCTTGAAAGCTACCACAGAGTAGGCACAAGAGTCCCACACAGTGCTCAATCTTGCGTTTTCCAGGTAGTTAAAGATGGCCCCTAAGCCATCGGGCCAGCTGCTTGCTTAAGATATGCTCTGTAACTTGTGAACTGAGGCAGGCCCAAGCAGCAACTTATAACTCACCTATTTTCATTTTTTCAAGACTATAAGTTACACAGGCCGCTTAAGTGACAGGCTGTCGGTGAGTCAGATCCACCCTTCACTCTTCCACTGCTCCAGCCTCTTGTCCAAATATGGTCACTTCTCACTCCAAAAACCCAAACTCGAGGCTTCAAAACGGCAGTCCACAATCTAATGAGTGATGTCATGGTAGCTACATCCAGTATTTGTACAATCTATGGACAGGCCCTTCATTTCAACACACTCTTTGTTGGCTATTGTAGGCTGTGAAGACAACATGGAAGCTTCTACTGGCTTAAAAACTGCATTCATAAAGTTGTTACCTCTAGCCTCTGGCTGTGTTGTAGCCTGTAATCTTTATGTCTTAGATTCTAATTTTACTTATGTGACTTTATTTTATTCTTATACATATTTGTATCGGCATTGTTTGAGGGAGCCTGAGAGCTTTAATTACCAATGACTGCCTCTCTGTATGTGTCATCAATATGACTAAGAAATCCTTGTTTTCTTGACAACAGAGTGACAATGAATTCTCCCAGAGACCTACAGTAATAATTTAAAGGTTATGTCTCTTGAAATGGATCTCACAGTGTGACCATTGTCACGAGCAGCTCGAGAGTCACATTCATGTAAAATGTCTTACATGGCACATCCCACCCGTCACTGTTTTCTTTGGTCCGTGTGAAGTTTAAAACCCCGCTCGGTGTGTGACCACCACAGTACCTCACTGTGTCTCTGTCCTGTTCAAATGTTCTCTCTGTTCCTGGAAAAGAAGACAGCGGAGGAATGCTTTGTGTACTTTTAACCCTTCACAGGCCCTTTTGTCTGGCTCTGAGCTGTTCATCCTCTGCCTGTGATCTCTGCTGTTGAAAGCAGATCCCGATGACGTCGGCTCACACACACAAAGGGAAGCTTCCTGGACAGGATTACACTGTGACTCACAGGCTGGCGTTGGGTTTCCCAAAGGCATCTTTAGACTCACGCCGCTCTGCTTTCACACCAAAAGCTGTCGGAGCAGCTTGTTTGAAACCTGAAGCTCTTACTTTAGGTGTGAAGTCACTGTAGGTGCTGTTTCATAAACATATTCCAATTATTCCTGTGAACCATATCAGGGAATAAAGGGTCGTCAGTGAATGCATGTGGCCATTTCCAATTCATCCACCACGAAGGATTAAAAGGCCCCAGCTTTGTTCGACACCACTCATTAAACTGTGTTGATACTACAAAAATTTAAGCTGCTGTGTGACTTCGGAAAAGATGTTAGAAAGAAGATTTGCAGAAATAAATGTTTGTTCGTAACTATAAATATCATTGCAGCTTCCAAATAAGTTCAAAAATAGCCGCCCACAGATGACATCACAGGAGATATGATGAACTCACTGTCTCTGGTTTAATTTTATTCATTGTTTGATGATCCAGGTGCTTTGGTTGGTTTTAGAGTGACTGATTTGCAGGATGTACATGACACTATGAACTGATTGTCTTGACCGTTGTGTTAAAAAAATGAGACAAAAATCCCCAAACAAACATTCCCCAAATAAACAGGCCTTTACAAAAACAAAGTTCAAATCAATGGCGTATAAAACAACTTCATCAAACAATAAAACCTAAAATCAAACTAATTGGCTTGAGCACACCTGTCTTTGATTAAAGGTTAAGATTAAAGGTTCCCAAGGTGCCAGGTCAGGTGGTGCATGAAAGTGACTCAAAAAAATTATAGGAAACTAGGACTTGCTAGAAATGTCCTTAACAATACGTGTTTTCGGAGACATAATGCTGCAAGAGTTTCGTCTTTACGAACATAAGAAAAAGTTTATGGTGAAAGGATCTGCAAAACCAAGGGTATTTTAACAATATCCACTCCTGGCAACTAAATAAACCAAGCGCTCTGAAAAAAAAAGGTTTGCATTGTACATTTCTGCACACCACGGATAGCCTATATCATATTTGTACATTATTTTGTAGTGGGTACGTTGAAACTTTACATTTGTCAACAATGCAGTGGTTAATGTTGTTAGGTTTAAGCACAAAAACCATCTGGTTGTGGTTTGGAGAAGATCATGTTTTGGCTTAAACCTAACAACATTAACCACTGCATTGTTGACAAATGTAAAGTTGCTGGAAAGCAGGAACTGGTCAGTGAAAAACACCCAGGTTTAGTGGCTCAAACCCTGCTGGGAAACGCTGCAATGTTCCACTACAAAACACACGTTTGGTTATACAAACACCGGTGAAAATGCCATGAAGGGCTGCCAGAAAAAAACAAAACGGTTTTGTTGTCCGTTGGTCTCAAACAGTGACACGCTGTCGACCATCCGCTTCACCTCTCAATGACAAATTCAGGTTATATATGAACTCACTTTAGAAATACTGATATGATTCCTGTGAAACATGCAAAAGTAATGTATTCATGGTTTGCAGGAACATTTGATGGCAATATTTTTCTCTGGCAAATGGGCTGAACTAAAGTATGTTGAGCATTCTGAACTGTCCATCTGGATGAACTCGACACTGATTTATAGATAGACCTTTGTTTTTGGACTTCCAGATGTTGCCGAGCTGGAAAAAAGAAAAAGCACCCTGAGCATTCCTCAATGTCTTTCCTTGTCCTGCTGTCCTAAATAAGTTGTCTACAACCTTTAACTTCTGACTTTTTAAATATTTAATTGGAAATAACATTTTTCTGCAGCTTGACGAAGTGCTTCAGCAGCCAAAACCTCTGGGACACAGAGCACAAAGTCCTTTACGTCCAACTACCTGACCATCTTACTACAACTTCCTTCCTGTAACACATCCTAGATTCATAAAATATCATGAGTGAAAGCAATCCAGGCAGCGATTATTTTTTATTGTAATCATATTTGATAAAAATAAATAAAATAAAATAAAATAAAATAAAATTAAATTAAATTAAATTAAATTAAATTAAATACATAATACATACATAATAAATACATAAATAAATAAAATTACAAGTTAAATATAAATTGATCAACCAGGAAACATGAACTTGAATATGTTGTTTACTGAGATGAAGTAAGACAAAAGTGAAATGGTCAACTTGACAAATAACACCTGAAAAACCGGATCAACTTAAATCAACATGAGAGTCTTGACAGCTTCTACAACAGCCTGTTCAGTGGCTGTCAGTGTCTGATTCAAATGCACAAGGCACCCTTTAGCGTCTGTATGAGACAAACAGAAATATATAAAGACATCCATCCATTTATCTGTCATTTATCTCTCCCTGTATTAAATGAAAGAACAACCTGGACTGGCTGGCTGTCTGCCACAGAGGCTCCTTATCATGGCTGATAATTATCATTATAAGTGTCTAATTAGAAACCACTTTAGTGTCTCATTAAAAACTCTAAACCAGGCAACAGGCCAACAAGTCTCAATTCACCAGTCCAAACTGTGACTAAGCCATTATACTGATCCTGATGTTTATACGTCTGATTAATGAGTGAGTTTCTAAGAAGAAGTAGTCAAATACTGCTTAAGTAAAAGTAGTGATACCACTTTATAGAAATACTCAGTCACAAGTTAACATGACTGCGATACTATATGAAAGGTCCGTTATTATTGATGCATTAACATGTCAGCAGTCTATTAATATTATAGCTTGTAGAGAGGGAGCTAACAATATAAATGCTTCATTTACTTCCGCATAATTAAATCTAAAAAAAAGCATCTTAATTTGCAAGTGATTGCTTGTTTTGATTGTAGAATATTAAAATAAAAAGTAACTAAAGTCTTTATAGCTGTCAAATAAATGTAGTGCAGTAAAAAGTACAATATTTCCCTCTTAAATGTGCTCAATTTACTTTATTCAAGTCCAGTAAAAGTAGCTCAATAATTGACCTATGGCTAAGCCACGCCCCCCTCCACTCACTCAGACAAACTATCAACATTCAGTGACCGGCGCTATGGCAGGTGTCACAGTACACGGCATTTCACAGGAGGCAATTGATGATTTTTAACATAACGATTAGATGTCATTGAGAAGCAACCAAAAGGGCCTAAACTACGCATTGGAGCGATATATTAATCATTTTATTGTTGAGAAGGTCGATGAAAAGCTTAAATTACAAGCCAAAATTTACAGGTCACAGTGTACGCTTGTGAACCGCATCTCGTTGCCGTCGCCATCAAAGACAACAAGTTAAAGTGCCACTGAAGTTAAGGTTTTTGGCTCAGAATATGAGAAAAGGATAACGGCCTTTTTACCATCTTTACCAAGAGTGTCTCTCCGTTAGTTTGGTGCTACAGTATTTACACTGAATCATTCAGCATAACGTTTGCCAACCTTTGTTATCTCTGCCATTACAGATAAGTTAATGAAGCTAAGCTCCAGAAGTTAACGTTAGCTTAACTAGAGCCCTTTGGACAACAGCTAACAATGATGTACGATCACCAAAGTACAAAACTAGAACAAAATAGGCTAATGAACTCCCAGCAAACAAGGTGACATGATGAACAACGCAGCTAGGAGCTAACGTTAGGCTAACTTTAGCTAACGTTAGCTAGAGATGTTAAAGATAACTTTATATTTCTTTCCAGCAAAGTGACAATATGTTGCCTCAAACACAATGTTGACTTACCTTAGAACAGATGTAGACATCATTGTTAATCTTATTCACGTTGAGTTGATGTTGTGGTCTAACGTTACCACACAACTTTATCCAAAGGAGACACTTTTCTCGGTTGAGATGTGGTTTAAAGTGTAAAAAATACACCTGGTCGCCCAGCCTCTCAGGATACCTTGTGTCAGAGTTGCATGTACCCCATGCACACCGTTTGACCATTTTTAAACTTCAAATCTCTGAAAAAGCTCATAAAACCGAACGAAACTGACTTTCTGTAATGCATTTCAATGAACGTTCAGGCAGAGAATGTCCCAGTGTATGGGAATGGCTATATGCACTGTGATTGGCTCACCGCGTTTGAGGGCGGGGCTTAGCCATAGGTCAATTTTACCAAAGCACAGAACTTGAGTAAACGTATAGGTACTTTCCACCACCGTTTGTATGTACTCATTATTCATTATTAAACCGTCAGTAGAGGTGGAAATTGTTTGGTTCAGTTCAGATTTATACTCACTGTCTTTCTGGTCTGTTCCCTTTTAAAGCACATGTATCACCTTTTGAATGCACATAGACTATAGGCTATGTCAGGAAGTGAATGCATCATCAAAGACATGACCTAGTTCAAAGTGTTATATCACATTCTGTTCAGTTCTTGCCTCTAAAAGCATTTTAACATGAGGAGCTGATGGCGGTTGCCCCGAGGGAATGAATGTCAAACACGCTTCATGGCAGAGCTGATAACAGCTCTTCAGATATGCAGCCTCACCCAGTTTTCAACTTCACCTCACACAGTAAACTCAGCAGCCATTTGAATCGACCAAACCATTGGTAATGTTTAAATGCAGAATCAACTTACAATTTACATTTTAAAACTGATGCACTCAAGTTCAACCTCACAAACGTGTCCTTCCTTTCGTAATCTAGAGCTGTCAGGAGGCGTTATGCTCAGTGGTATCTACATATTGGCTTGTTACATCATTACAGAAATTACATCCATTCAAAAGCAAAATATGAAAAACCGCAAAGTTCTTTTAAAGGGAAAAATGAAACAAAAAAGAAAACACAATTTAAGAAATATGAATATGTGCTTCATACATACATATACAAACCCATGTACACACATAAATACACACATACAGACAATTTTGCCCAAATTTGACAAGCTTATTAAAAGGCTTATGATGAGAAAAATAAATAAATACAAATATAATATAGTGTTATTTAATCCACAAAGTCATAGTGATGATACAACTAAAGCTTTTGCTCATGATCTGCTCCTGAGGTTATGTTGTTTGATTTGATTCTTCACTAAAGGTTCGTGTTTCCTGTTTCATTTTGTCACTCACAGCTCCTCTCGTTTCAGGTCACTTCCTGCACTTCAGCAGGGCTTTTCAAACAAGGGTGGGACACTCTCTTTGAGACTGTTTAACATGTTTCAGTGATCCAGACACAAGTGGACAGCCGAGACACACAGCTGTTCACACCTGTATCTATCATATGTCTCTGGTCTTTTATTATGAACTTTTTCCTAATAATTACAGAGTTGTAATTCTCACCCATGTCTTTATTTTATGGGAAGCCTCAGTGTCAGTCATCCCGCATTTTCTGTGATAATGCGCCAGTTATTGAGCCTTTTAGTAAGTGCATACTAGATTTCACTGCATTGTAACCCATTGATATGGCTGATATGACACTATGACTTTCCTCTTTTTAACCTCCTTGCTCTTGGGTTTTCCTACCAGTTTTGAATGTCTGCCCCGCCCTGATTAGTCTCACCTGTCCCTCACTGGTCCTGCAGCCTACTCATCTCATGCTCACCTGTTCTTGCTCCACCTCCAGTCTCTTCTAACTAATACCTGCCCAGTTTCTTTTTCTTTGTCTGAATCTTCATATTTTGTTTGCAGTTCTGTTTGGATGCATTTCGGTCCTGTCCTGCTACCTGCTCTCCAAAACGTGACATTTGCACATTTAACACTTCAGAGAAAGCTTGTTTTCAAAACATCAAATAAGGGTTAATAAATCTCACACACTGTTTGTGGAATGACTTATTTGGAAATTTAAGAATGAGTTGTGTGAATCATGTAGCCAACACTTTTCTATGCTTTTATGTCTGGAACCTCCCGTCTACAACGGGCTTGACACGCGCCCTCGTTGAGGACTTGACTCAGATTCCGGAGTTACTCTCTTATCTTGAAGCCTCCTTAAGGAATCTGATCCCATTTGATTCAGTGGTGGGAACCTCTTGCGAACGCATGCCTTTGCTGACGTTGACCCCAGCAGGATTCGAACCCTGGGCCTTCTGCATGGAAGATGAGTGCACTTTGTAAAATGGTTGTTTAGCCACTTGTCTTGTTGGACTTCTGGAAGGTGCCCTGTGGTGTCTGGCACTGGGGCATTGGTGGTGGGTCCTTTGAGTCTTGTGGGTTGTGAGGTGAGATACCAACACGTCTCTCGAATCCTCAATCACATTGGGATCTGTGGATATTAGAGACCAGAGCCCTGTTGTTCAAAACCTAGATAAGGGATTAAGCCGGGATATGTTGGTTATCCTGGCTTAATTTAGCATTGATTCGGTTGTTCGAAAGCAGAGGTACATATGTTGCCATGGAGATTTATTCTGTGCACTTAGCCTGGTCCCGACCAGGCTAACAACCAGGCTTAGTTTAGCCTGGTGCCTTATCTGTCCAGTCAGCTGTCAATGCGATCGGAAATCAATGTGTTTTACCGTCATTTCATGTTCTTATGTACGTATTTGCCTCATTTTTGAACAAAATACATTAAGTCTACAAAAAACAAACAAAAAAAAAACAGTTAACATTTAAAACATTCTTTTTGTCATAGCCTAATTATTTGTGTGATAATATGTTTGTCTGTATATCTAGGCCTATGTTATACACTATGTTTAATGTCCTTTATGTTGGAACCTGTATCAATGAGCGCAGAGCATTTAGACACGAGCGAGTGCTGCGGGACAGGTTGGACCCGTTGCTTCACCATGACGACCACCTGTATGAGCTGTACCACTTTTCGGGGGATGGGATCCGCTACCTGTGCAGACTGCTGGGTCCGCAAACCCAGCGCCACACAGCAGGGAGCTGTGCAATGACCGTCATACTGATGGTTTTAGAGCTGTTTTTTGTTTCTCGTTCTTTAAATAGCTGCTTTTATAGCAGGGGGTTGTTAAAATAACTGCTGTGTTTGCAGTTTTTATTAAATAGCTGCTTATAGCAGGATTTTATTTTAATTTTTTATTTTTACATAGTAGCTATAAAGCGCTTAAGATAAAAGCGCTAGCAGTGTGCAGCTGCTCACTCACCCATTCTAAGACACACACTAATGCCGTCAGTCTACCACACAGGGTGCATACACTATTGGGAGTAATCTGGGATTCAGCATCTTGCCCAAGGATACTTTGACATGCACATATCCTCACCAATAAAAGGATTAATTGTTGGAATGCACATACAAGGAGGTGTATTTGGCATTAACACAATTAGTGGTTATTATGTTTCATAACTGTATGACCTTTCCAAATTACATTCCCAGTTAACTGGACCAATAACTCCAGTGTACTTTACATTAATGAATGAAAACATGAAGATGAAACCACAATATTCTTTGACCTCATTTTATTTAGTTGAAAAATACTGTAATCAGTCAGTGTCTGCTTTGAGCTATGGAGAGAAAGAGAGAAATAACATTGATTAATACATTGCATCACAGTCATGCTTACAGTGTGCATTAAAGTCACTTACTTCTTTCTGTAGTTTCTTAATTTCCAAGTCCAGTTTCCTTAAGTTTTTTTTTTTTTATTTGTCTGTCAAGCTCCATGTTCTGCAGCTTCCTCTTTTCACACTGGAGCTTGACATCTGCCAGCCCTATCTGCTTCCTCAGATGACTTGCATATAGCTGTCTGACAGTTTGTGAATTCTGTAAAACACATATCTATTAGCACAGCAATTGGCAATACTCACTATATTTCCAGGCAGGCTGGCAGGCTGTTCAGCATCTGTGTCAAGCTACAAATATATTTTCTATGAGCACCACATCACTGACTTCTTATACATTATGTAGTGTGTACAACTGTTAATTTGTGAAGGGAACTTTAATTGTAATTATGACAGATTCATTTGCGCAGCAAGTGTATATTTTTAGAATAGCATACTTATGCATTCAGTCGGTCCGCAAGTGTCTGCCACACATTTTCTCTCTGCTTAATTTCAATTTCAATTCAATTCAATTTCAATTTTATTTATAAAGCCCAATATCACAAATCACAATTTGCCTCACAGGGCTTTACAGCATACGACATCCCTCTGTCCTTATGACCCTCGCAGCGGATAAGGAAAAACTCCCCAAAAAAACCCCTTTAACGGGGAAAAAAAACGGTAGAAACCTCAGGAAGAGCAACTGAGGAGGGATCCCTCTTCCAGGACGGACAGACGTGCAATAGATGTCGTACAGAACAGATC